>NC_085007.1:2556442-2568942 GCF_963854185.1 Sardina pilchardus | reverse complement strand
CAAATGTCTCTGTCCTCTCTCTAATCTCCTCTTTTACCACAAGGCATCTCTCTCTCTCTCTCTCTCTCTCTCTCCCTCTCTCTCTCTCTCTCTCTCCCTCTCTCTGCAGGTGCATGCATGTTGCACACAGACCCCCCCCCCCCGCCACTCGACCACATACATCACTCCCCTCTTTACTATCATGCACGTCATATGCCCCCCCCCCATATGCCCCCCCCGGCCTGCTGTGAGGAGAGGGGCTGATGAATGCGGGTCCTCGTATTGATCGCCGTGGTGATGGATTACGGCCCTCGGATGAGTGATGGGGCGTCGGCCAAGGTGCCAATAAGGGCTCGCCGGGGGGGGGGGGGGGGGGGGGGGCGGGGCTCAGTGTACGGGCATAATATGACGGGACACGCCCACTCTGACAGGACACCCCCCCTCTGACAGGACACCCCCCCTCTGACAGGACACAGGGGTTGCTCCCATCTACCCCCCCCCCCCGCCAAAACACTCTCCCCCAAAACATCACACATACTCCATCCCTCCAAAATACCCTCCCAAAAACACTCACTTCAAAACACACATTCAAAACCGCCCTGTCCAAAGCACACACACACTCTCCAACCCTCCAAAAAACACATGCCCTCTAAAAATCACCCTCCCCAGAGCACACATCCATGCCAGATCAGAGCCACATCAGAGCCGGATCGGTGGGGGAAGGGGGGGGGGGGGGGGGGGGGTTGAGATGGTGGGTTTAGGGCAAGAAGTGGAATCTTGGGGAGGTGTTGGGGGGGGGGGGGGGGGAGTGGTAGTTTGGGGGGGGGGGGGGGGGGTGGGTGTTGTGGGGAGAGAGTTGAGTGAGGAAGGTAGGATGGAGTGTTGGGGGGACAGATTGTGTGGGTGTTGAGAGGGTGGGAGTAAAGAGAGAGGAAGGCGGGGTGTGTGTGGGTGGTGGGTGTGCCTGGGTGGTGTGTGTGTGTGTGTGTGTGTGTGTGTGTGTGTTGCGCGATGGCAAGAAGGGAAAGATGATGGATAGCAGGGCAGGGGGGGAAGACTGCTGTGCTGTTCCAAATTGATATCCAGGCAAATGTTTTTGTCTGCTGTGAAAAATGGTGTGGCAACTCTCATCTCCACACCCCCCCCCCCCTCCACCCCCTTCCCTCCCCTCCCCTCTCCTTCTCCCTCTTTTATCCAGATCCTCCTCTCCTCTCCTCTACTCTCCTCTCTCTGCACTCGCTCCACTCCCCCTCCTCCATGACTCCATCGCTCTGTTGCCGTGGCTTTCATGACCCATTCCTCACCCGCTTTTTCCTGCTCTCTCGTACTTCTCTGTAGCCATGGAAACAGAGGCAGGGGAGGCAATATTGCCGTGGCGACCCCGTCTCATTGCCGGAGCCCCTCACCTGTTTCACGTTTGCCGTTTTGGAGGAAAACAATCGGCAGGGCGCGCCATCAATCGCACGGGAGAGAGTGGCGGCAATAGCCAGCGTCCGTCTCTCTGGCCGCCCCCTGATTGCCAATATTCCCCCCTCGCTCGCTCGAACACCCCCCCCCCCCATCGCCCCCCCCCCCCCCCCCCATCGCTCGCCCGCCGCTGCTGCTGGACGCAGGAAGACTAATCACATGAAAGTTCTCAGCGACCCTAAGTTCTTCTGCTGCTTTCTATTCTTCTTTCTCTTCTTCTTCTTCTTCTTCTTCCTCTTCTCTTTCTTCTTCTTCTTCTTCTTCTTCTCTTTCTTTCTTCTTTAGATTAGATTAGATTAGATTACAGTAGATTAGATTCAACTTTTTGTGAGCCAATATCAAAACATTTTCAAAAATATACTGTGAAAATATATGATTATACCATTATATTCCTGTTCAATAGCCTACAGTACGTGTGTGTAGGCACCGTTATATTCCTGTTCAATAGCCTACATGTGTGTAGGCACCGTTATGTTCGTGCCTAGACACACACCTACATGCAGCCAAGTAGCCTACGTTTAAAAACACCAAGGCCAGCAGTAACTTTCTGTCTGCCAGAATAAAAGTTGTTCCTGGACATTCTAATTGTAACTATAGTAACAGGCCACCACACTCAGTTTGGTGCTGAAACGTGAGGAAATGCGGCCCGGTGCTACCAGGAGCCGGAACCGGCCCAAGTCAACGTCAGCACCGGCACCGGCACCGGCACCGGCACCAGTAAAGCCTTGGTGGACAGCAGACTCCCCCTGTGGGCCAGTACGGTGATAACATTGAGCAGCACCCATATGTGTTGGTGGAGTAACTGTGATAACATAGAGCAGCACCCATATGTGTTGGTGGAGTAACACTGATGACATAGAGCAGCATCCATATGTGCTGGTGGAGTAACTATGGTAACATAGAGCAGCATCCATATGTGTTGGTGGAGTAACACTGATGACATAGAGCAGCATCCATATGTGTTGGTGGAGTAACTGTATTGATGACATAGAGCAGCACCCATATGTGTTGGTGGAGTAACAGTATTGATGACATAGAGCAGCATCCATATGTGTTGGTGGAGTAACTGTATTGATGACATAGAGCAGCACCCATATGTGTTGGTGGAGTAACTGTATTGATGACATAGAGCAGCACCCATATGTGTTGGTGGAGTAACTGTATTGATGACATAGAGCAGCATCCATATGTGTTGGTGGAGTAACACTGATAACATAGAGCAGCATCCATATGTGTTGGTGGAGTAACTGTATTGATGACATAGAGCAGCATCCATATGTGTTGGTGGAGTAACTGTATTGATAACATAGAGCAGCATCCATATGTGTTGGTGGAGTAACTGTATTGATGACATAGAGCAGCATCCATATGTGCTGGTGGAGTAACTGTATTGGTAACATAGAGCAGCATCCATATGTGCTGGTGGAGTAACACTGATGACATAGAGCAGCATCCATATGTGCTGGTGGAGTAACTGTATTGGTAACATAGAGCAGCATCCATATGTGTTGGTGGAGTAACTGTGATAACACAGAGCAGCACCCATATGTGTTGGTGGAGTAACACTGATGACATAGAGCAGCACCCATATGTGTTGGTGGAGTAACTGTATTGATGACATAGAGCAGCATCCATATGTGCTGGTGGAGTAACTGTGATAACATAGAGCAGCATCCATATGTGCTGGTGGAGTAACTGTATTGATAACATAGAGCAGCATCCATATGTGCTGGTGGAGTAACAGTATTGATGACATAGAGCAGCATCCATATGTGTTGGTGGAGTAACACTGATGACATAGAGCAGCATCCATATGTGCTGGTGGAGTAACTGTGATAACATAGAGCAGCATCCATATGTGCTGGTGGAGTAACAGTATTGATGACATAGAGCAGCATCCATATGTGTTGGTGGAGTAACACTGATGACATAGAGCAGCATCCATATGTGTTGGTGGAGTAACTGTATTGATGACATAGAGCAGCATCCATATGTGTTGGTGGAGTAACACTGATGACATAGAGCAGCATCCATATGTGTTGGTGGAGTAACTGTATTGGTAACATAGAGCAGCATCCATATGTGTTGGTGGAGTAACAGTATTGGTAACATAGAGCAGCACCCATATGTGTTGGTGGAGTAACTATGATAACATAGAGCAGCATCCATATGTGCTGGTGGAGTAACTCACACTTCCTGTGGACCAGTACGGTGATGTGTTGGTGGAGTTACACACACTTCCTGTGGACCAGTACGGCGATGTGTTGGTGGAGTAACACTAACACACACTTCCAGTACGCCGATAACATACAGTATATAACAGCACTCAAGAGAGCACCTGTTGGCAGGAGAGTGTTGACATCAGAGGAGCAAATTTGGTAGTCGTAGACTGGAACATACAGAACACACACACACAGAACACACAAACACACACATCCACACACACCCCCACACCACACACACACACACACACACACACACACACGCACACACACAGGCGGAGCAGCAGTCCGGAGTTAAGCAGCTTTGTTTAATGTGGTTATCTTCGCTGCTGTGGCCATGACGAGGGAAGAATAGAGTGCAGGTGTGCTGGAGGAGGAGGAGCCATTGGGTGCAGCATCCTCATACGGGTGTGTGTGTGTTCTGTGAGTGTGTGTGTGTGTGTGTTCTGTGAGTGTGTGTATGTATGTATGTCTGTGTGTGTGTGTGTGTGTGTGTGTGTGTGTGTTCTGTGAGTGAGTTTTTGTGTGTGTGTGTGTGTGTTCTGTGAGTGAGTGTGTGTGTGTGTGTGTGTGTGTTCGGTGAGTGAGTGTGTGTGTGTGTGCTCTGTGAGTGAGAGTGTGTGTGTGTGTGTGTGTGTGTGTGTGTGTGTGTGTTGTGTGTGTGTGTGTGTGTGTGTGTGAGTGTGTGTGTGTGTGTGTGTGTGTGTGTGTGTGTGTGTGTGTGTGTGTGTGTGTGTGTGTGTGTGTGTGTGTGTGTGTGTGTGTGTGTGTGTGTGCGGAGGATTGAAGCGTCCCCATGCCGCTCACTAAACCAATATGGTGTCAAATAAGGGGCAGGGAAGATATTATATAGTCCACCCACCAGAAGAGTGTTCTTTCAGTAAACACCACATATAATCAGTGGGAAATGCCACTGAATGCATGACTGATGGCGAATGTATGTGGTCTGTGTGTGGTGTGATGTGTGTGAGAGTTCTGTGTGTTGTGTCTGTTTGTTTGGGAGGTCTATTTGTGTGTATATTTGTGTGTGTGTGTGTGTGTGTTCTGTGTGTGTGTGTGTGTGTGTGTGTGTGTGTGTGTTCTGTGAGTGTGTGTGTGTGTGTGCGTGTGTGAGTCTGTGTGTCTTGGTGTGATATTATCTTGTGTACTGAGGTCATTCAGGTCAGTGTCAGATAAAAAAGTGTGTGTGTGTGTGCATATGTGTGTGTGTGTGTAAGTGAGTGAGTATTTTTGCTTGTTCTTGTGTGTGTGTGTGAGTGGGTGTGTGTCTTTGTGTGTGTGTGTGTGTGTGTGTGTGTGTGTGTGTATGTGTGTGTGTGTTTCTAAGTGTGCATGTGTTTCTAAGTGTGTGTGTGTTTGTGTGTGTGTGTGTGTGTGTGTATTTGTGCGTGCATGTGTGTGTGTGTGGAGTTGGGGGCGGCATGAGGCCAACACCTCTTACATGAGAGATGAGGGGAATTAGGGATGAGCCGGGCTCTTGTGTGTGTGTGTGTGTGTGTGTGTGTGTGTGTTGAGCCGGGCTCTTGTGCTGTGCTTAAGGAGGGAACCATCTGTACCGCGATTGGCCCGCAGATTAGAGCCCAGCGTCAATCCAGCGCTGCCCAGACCAGCGGATTAAGAGTGGTGTGTGTGTGTGTGTGTGTGTGTGTGTGTGTGTGTGTGTGTGTGTGTGTGTGTGTGTGTGTGTGTGTGTGTGTGAGGAGTGGAGGGACGACATGGAGGGTGTAGACACTACAGTCATGCGGCTACAATATACGTGATTATAGAGTGGTGGGTGTAGATGGTATACGTGTACAGTGTGGTGTGTGTATAGGGTGACCAGACATCCTGATTTTACTGAGACAGTCCCAATTTTGAGTGGCGTGTCCGAAGTCCCGACAAAAGCCTGTGGGGATGCTAATATGTCCCGGTTTTCACCAACCACTATTAAAGTGTGGTTTTATTATAGCCCGATCATTAGCCTACCTAAACCCATGTAGAAACTATAGCATAAAGCGCCCGACGTATGATTTTGATAATGTATGTGTGTGAGCGTGTGTCAGTCAATCGCTACAGTCTGCATAATCTTTGCAGGCAACGTTACATTGTTTTAACGGCTAGCAGGTTACGATACGACATGCTGAAGAAAAAGTCATCATTCTCAATAACCTAGGCCTATGGCTGAGTTTTGTTTTTAAAAAATGTTTTCATACATATCTGGATAATAGGTGAGGATTGTTTAGGAGTCATGGACGTGTGTTTTAGGAATAGTGCAGGCCCTAATCTCTGACTGAAAGTGCACAGAATGTGTGCATTCATTCAGCAATATTCAATTCATTTTCTCGGGGGTGACACCAACGAACCCCCTTTAACATTTGGGCTTAAGGACGGCTACAAAAAAAGTCTGACCTGTCGCATGTTCACGTTACATTTGATCACGCACAAAGTGTCCTGGCTTTAGTTCAGAGAAATCTGGTCATCCTATGGGTGTAGAGTATACGTGATTACAGTGTGGTGGGCGTAGACAGTATACATGATTACAGTGTGGTGTAATATATGTGAAAAACATAAAAGAACTTGTGAGATGTTTCCATAGCAAACAGAATGTTTATTTTGTCCCCCATGGCTGTCTCATCCATCCCGAACGGGAGATAGGCTAGCCTACGCACCAACATCGGCATGTTCCACTTTTGTTTAAATAATTCCTGAGCGATCAGTCGCAAATGCACCGTTATTTGACAGAAGACAGATGTTGGTTGCTATTGACAACACAGACAAACAGAGTTTGTTGCGATGAAATAAACTGGAGCAGTCTCGTTTGATGAGACATTACATATGCAGGCCTTTATTAGCTTTTGGAAGCTTCTCATTTACTTTGCCATTTGCTCCCCTCTCTCTCCCTCTCTCTCTCTCTCTCTTACACTCACTCACTCACTCAATGGTCTAGACATAGCCTCAGTCACACACACACACACACACACACACACACACACACACACACACACACACACACACACACACACAGCAGGTACTAAAGACACCAGGACAGCTGTACACGTGGTGTGCGGTGGGTATGGACGGTGTTTGGGCACTGCTCCAGGGTCCTGGTCTGAGTATAAATGTTTATTTTTATTTATTTAAATCATAAATCATTGGCATAACTCAGTACAAGCCAGAACAATAATAAATATAACAACATTACAAGCAGCCGTCCAGACTAACTCAGAAGGCTGCTCCTTACGGAGCGCTGTAGAGAGATCAGGAGAGCGTTACATGCACCTGCAATATCAAAACAGCATCTTAGCACATCAGAGCTTTTTTAGCTTAACCAAAAGTTAGCTAAACATTTGCTCATCAATGTAAGTTATGAAAACTCAACTCAGAAAGTTAGATATAAAACCTGGCATCAACTATGACTGCAATCTATCCTTATCTCTTTTCTTAGCCGATATACAACTTTGTAGTCTTTTAAGATTGATCATTAGTCTGGCGAGGCTGTGCTTTGTTTCTACTGCACTTCGCGTCGCTTAAGTTTCAAAAACAGAATAAAACTAATACTGTAAATTGTAAAACACAACAGTAGCTGAACAGCAGTACTAAATTAGTAACTGTCAACTTACTTTTACTTGTAATGCTCTCGGTGCCTGTTGGGCTGTCTGGTAGTCTGACTAGCAGAGAGCAGCGTGTGGACTGACCAGAGACCAGCGTGTGGACTGACCAGAGAGCAGCGTGTGGACTAACTAGCAGAGAGCAGCGTGTGGACTGACCAGAAACCAGCGTGTGGACTGACTAGCAGAGAGCAGCGTGTGGACTGACCAGAGAGCAGCGTGTGGACTGACCAGAGACCAGCGGTGAGACTGACCAGAGAGCAGCGTGTGGACTGACCAGAGACCAGCGGTGAGACTGACCAGAGAGCAGCGTGTGGACTGAACAGAGCAGCGTGTGGACTGAACAGAGCAGCGTGTGGACTGATCAGAGAGCAGCGTGTGTGTGGACTGACCAGAGACCAGCGTGTGGACTGACCAGAGACCAGCGTGTGGACTGACCAGAGACCAGCGGTGAGACTGCACAGCAGATGTTTATCGTAGACTGTGTGTTGTGGAGCTGTGTTGGATGCATTCAGCACTTTCATTTGTGCTTCATAAAATAAAAATGTCATGTTGCTATGGAACTGGTTTATTTTCAAAATGATGTGAAGTACGTTATCAGTAGTCTCATGTTGTTTCTGTGTGTCATCATGTTGCTGTGTGTCATCAGAGTAGCAACATACAGTATAATAGCCTAGGGTATGTCATTTCATTTCTCATGGATATTAGGAATAGCAAATTGAATGCTGATATTTTGGCCAAATGAAGTCATGAAGCAAAAGTAAACAAGAGTTGTTATGAGAGTATTTCCCTGGCTTATTTTGTCATCATAATTATCTAAACGAACTTGGCTGGATGTCAGCTTTAAATGTTGGCTCTCAAAAGACATAATTTCACTGCCTCTAAAAGTGCTCTTGGGTCTTCCCACCAGAAGTATCATTAAATTTAATTCATTTGGCAGCTTCTGACAAATTTACAATTGAGAAAAAAAACATAGCACCACTACACATAAAAACACATTGGTCTTTATTCTGTAGAAGGTTGCTATATTATTGACTTTGTGTAGAAAATTGTGATGATACATTGAAATAGTTAGAGAAATTGGTATCATGGAGGAAGCAACATAGAGGTTTGTTATTATTGCAAGAAAATTGGCCTACCGATATTTAGTCTAAAGTTGGCAGGAGCTTTTGTGTTCTGTTTTGTTGTTTTGAGTTTTCTGATTAAATTAGCCTGGCTAAATCAGCATAACTGCCTTAAGGTTGCTTTGAGTGGATTTAGTTTTAAACAGAGAGCACTTCAAATCTGTTCTCTGAGTGCTAAAGGCTAAATTCACTTAAAACAATCCGCAGGTTGTTTTGCATGGATCTCAGCCCTAAGAAGCTCCCCCTGCCTCTCAGGCTCCCGGCTAAATTAGCACACAGCCTTCCGTCTGCATTGTGTGACTTCAGGTATGAACATGAAAGTCTCAATCAAGTTCTCGTTGCTCTTGATCCAGAGAGTGCTTGTCCTCAGCTTGCGATTCAGTGGTCAATGAAGAGAGCTTCCATACTGTAGCCTGCTCTCATTGCCCGCAGACTACATTAGAGCTTCCATACTGTAGGCTGTTCTCACTGCCCATGCACTAAATTAGCGCTTCTATACTGTAGCCTGATCTCATTGACCGCAGGCTAAATTAGCGCTTCCATACTGTAGCCTGTTCTCACTGCCCGCAGGCTACATTAGCGCATAGCCTTAGCTTCCATACTGTAGACTGCTCCCACTGCCCGCAGGCTACATTAGCGCTTCCATACTGTAGCCTGTTCTCACTGCCCGCAGGCTAAATTAGCGCTTCCATACTGTAGCCTGCTCCCACTGCCCATGCGCTAAATTAGCGCTTCCATACTGTAGGCTGCTCCCATTGCCCGCAGGCTACATTAGCGCGTGGCGGGTGTCTGTGCCCTGTCTGGTTGGCGCTGGTCAGTGGTGGACCTGCTCCATGGCGCTCCATGCCACTCCGTGCCCCCCGGTGCCACACTAATCCCGGGTCAGTTCGGTGCGTCCGCTCCAGCGCCGGCGCCAGCTCCAGTGGACCCAGATCTCCCATAAGACCAACCCCCCCCCCCGCGCCATCTGGGCTGTGGCGTGGCACGGAGCGCAGACAGCTGTTGGCCAGCTTTGCCCGCTCCTGGCGCTGAGCGCCGCGTGGATCTTAGCGCAGCGCCGGAGACTTAGCGCTGACATCCTCTTGGCCCAGAGCTCAATCCACACGGATCCGAGGACCAGCAGCCGTCCACGCACAGACGAGATGATTATGATGTGGACACTCACCACGGTCACTTTAAACATGCATGGAAACCATAGATCATGGAAAGACAAAACATATTTTCTCTATTTTCAACAATTGACCTATAAGGGGTGAATATCAGAATGATGACATTCTCATGAATGATGTCATGGTGTGTTAGGAATATCGGTCCCTGCTGTCCAAAGGGATGAATAGCCAGTAGTAATCATCTCTACTTCTCTAAGGTCTATGGAGGAGGTGCTGAGGAACGCCTGGAGCTGTTGTCCTCAAAGAGTTCATATGTAAATAGAACCGTTCTCCACGGTCCAATGCATCTCAATGATGTCATGAGAGAGAGAGAGAGAGAGAGAGAGAGAGAAAGAGAGAGAGGGAGAGACAGAGAGAGAGAGGAAATGCTGTGTAAATGTCCAGAAATATAATCAGATTGAGATCAATCTCTGCACAAAGTTTTACGGTGTCCCTCAGATTTACCGCTGGAGGTCAGAATCCTTGTTATTTGCTATTGGCGCGGATTTATGGAGTTTGGGCCGCACTGTGTGGAGGAGCATGACTGGAATAATTATGGAAGTGACGCTGCGCAGTGCTGAGCCACGAGGCCAATTAGTGGCGTAAATCTGCCCTGTTTAATTCATAGAGAGGAGGGAAGATCACAGAGACTTGACTCCACACACGTTTCTATTTTTTCTCCACGCAAGTTCTTCAGCTCTCGTAAAAAAGGCTAGAAGTGTGCTGATATAGGCTAGAAGTGTGCTTATATAGGCTAGAAGTGTGCTTATATAGGCTAGAAGTGTGCTGATATAGGCTAGAAGTGTGCTTATATAGCATGGCTAGAAGTGTGCTTATATAGTTGTTCATGCAGCACACGGCCCCGGCGCACGGAGCATCACTTCTGTTCAGCGCTCCATGCGTCTCTGCCTCTGTTGACGCCTCTTGGCACTTTGACAACACAATCTCCCACCAGATAATCACTGGATCTAAGGACACCAGCGGAACACAGCTAACCTCTGGGTATATCTGGGTACGTCTGGGTATGTCTGGGTACGTCTGGGTATATCTGGGTACGTCTGGATCCGTCTGGGTATGTCTGGGTACGTGTGGGTATGTCTGGGTACGTGTGGGTATGTCTGGGTACGTCTGGGTATATCTGGGTACGTCTGGATCCGTCTGGGTATATCTGGGTACGTGTGGGTATGTCTGGGTACGTGTGGGTATGTCTGGGTACGTGTGGGTATGTCTGGGTACGTGTGGAACCGTCTGGGTATGTCAGGGTACGTGTGGGTATGTCTGGGTACGTGTGGGTATATCTGGGTATATATCTGGGTACGTCTGGAACCATCTGGGTATGTCAGGGTACGTCTGGGTATATCTGGGTACGTGTGGGTATGTCTGGGTACGTCTGGGTATATCTGGGTATATATCTGGGTACGTCTGGAACCATCTGGGTATGTCAGGGTACGTCTGGGTATATCTGGGTACGTGTGGAACCGTCTGGGTATATCAGGGTACGTCTGGGTATATCTGGGTACGTGTGGAACTGTCTGGGTATATCAGGGTACGTCTGGGTATATCAGGGTACTTGTGGGTACGTCAGGGGGCATCCCTGAGATGTCACACGAAGGCTTTTGAGGAAATCTTTGCTAACTCATCGCAGCAGACTGCAGATCATCTTAAAGTCCTCCATGTGCTGGCAAATGAGAGGATTAGCAGGACGGATGTGTGTGTGTGTGTGTGTGTATGTGTGTGTGTGTGTGTGTATGTGTGCGCATACGGGGGGTTGAACAAGAAAGAGAAGATTCTGTGCACTTATCTTTTTATATGGTCCGCCTTTCAAATGAGCTGATGAGTTGCCGCCTGACATTTAAAGGAACCAAGAAGGCAACAGCAAGAAGCTCAGTGACTGAATCTACCTGACTGTGTGACGATAGGATCATATGAATGAGTTCAGTTTACAGAGACACGGAGCAAAATACTAGCAAGGAACATCATGGGTTAGATCATGTCCTGCTTGTGTTTATAATGTACATTTTGATAAACAAGAATCCTTTAGGGCACTTCATTTTGTGTAAATAGAAATATACTAATGAACAACATATGCTCTTAATCAAAGAGATATTTTCCAGTGGGCGAGTGCCTCCAGCGTTAGCATAAAGGCATCAGACGGCTCTGTTCAGCGTAGAGATGACAGCATCAGACGGCTCTGTTTAGAGATGGCAGCATCAGACGGCTCTGTTTAGAGATGGCAGCATCAGACGGCTCTGTTTAGAGATGGCAGCATCAGACGGCTCTGTTTAGAGATGGCAGCATCAGACGGCTCTGTTTAGAGATGGCAGCATCAGACGGCTCTGTTTAGAGATGGCAGCATCAGACGGCTCTGTTTAGAGATGGCAGCATCAGACGGTTCTGTTCAGCATAGAGATGGCAGCATCAGACGGTTCTGTTCAGCATAGAGATGGCAGCATCAGACGGCTCTGTTGGGCGTAGAGATGGCATCATTAGAGGCGTAGAGATGGCAGCATCAAACGGCTCTGTTCAGCGTAGAGATGGCAGAATCAGACGGCTCTGTTCAGCAGCATCGGACGGCTCTGTTTAGAGATGGCAGCATCAGACTGCTCTGTTCAGCGTAAAGATGGCAACATCAGAGGGCTCTGTTTAGAGATGGCAGCATCAGACGGCTCTGTTCAGCGTAGAGATGGCAGGTCAGCATTAGCATGAGGTGTTGTCCGAGCGCTTGTAAATCTCCAGCTGCGGCGTTATAAACCTGCCTGAATGGAGAGTGTACGCGAGGGGCCGAACTGTGACCCGCACGCGTCCGTCCAGCGCCGTGAGAATGGCCACTCCTCCCGCGGCCGGCCCGCCTCATCGATCGTGGCGTCCAGCCGCCAGAGGTGTCCAGCGAGCCTCCGCCTGATTAATGGCCGACGATTGATTTGTATTTAATTAACAATTTGGAGGAGCCGTTCTCAAACTCTCTTATTTCCT
>NC_085007.1:2538942-2546442 GCF_963854185.1 Sardina pilchardus | reverse complement strand
TTACAGCGTTTGTTTCAGTGGTTGCAATAGCATGTGCTGTTATTTCCCCCTACTCACTCCCGGTTAGCTTTAATTAACCACCTGTGTCTTCGGACACGTCGCGCTCGTGACGTTGCAGCCTGAAAGCAACGTAAACATCCTTGAATGAATACTTCAGCAGATTCCCCTCTGCTAACCCGATTGAAAGTGAAAGTCACCACGATTTCTTTTTTTTCTTCTTTTCTTTTTGTCATGCATCTTTCTCCCCATTAATCCCAATCCAATGCAGTTTGACTTCACACCTCCCACTCGAGCTTTCCTGACTTCGTTCTGGGAAGGTCGCCACTCATCAAACTGAAATCCTGAAACATCTAAGCCATACGACTTCAGTGGGCCATTTGCTCTTCGACAGGCAACAGGACAACTAGGCGCCGGACATCCCGGTGGAGAACCACAGCTTGAGTCCTCTCCTTCGCTTCATCAAGGCAGGGTTTCCTTGTCCCTACAGCCATCACAGCAACACTGCAGCTCGGCGAAACCTTAACACCGACGTCCCTCACGATGCCTTTGCTGTCCGGATTGGTGCTGACAACCCGGCCAAGTTTGAAGTGCCCCCTCATCGCATTTTGGTCACACAACCAGACGATGTCCCCTACAGCGACATTCCTCTCCACAGTGTGCCACTTACTCCTGATGAAGAGGTTGGGGCCAGCCAGTTGACTCCAGCACCTCCAGAACTTCGCCACCTCAGACTGCATGGCTCGGAGCCTCTTATAAGGGTAGCTAGTAAAGTCAAAGCCTTTGACATCCCCTTCTTGAGAAGCTCTGCCAAGCAGGAGAGTGTTCGGTGTCACATACTTGATACAGTCTTCCCTGCTCTGGATTCTAGCATCAATCGGACGCTCATTCGCAAGATTGGCCGCCAAGTAGAGAGCAGTGTGGAACTCACTGTAGCTCAGTGGTGACTCCTTCCCAAGGCTCTGAAGGGCCCTCTTCACGATGCGCACAGCGGCTTCCGCAGCACCATTCCTGTGTGGGGAGTCAGCTGGATGGATCTTCCACATCCACTCGGTTTGATTTCTCGCGGCCATTTCCTCCAGGGCAGCCTTGTTCTGACTGTCTAGGAATCTGTGGAGTTGCTCCAGAACTGACTTTGCACCTACAAAGTTGGTCCCCGGGTCCGACCAGAGCTTCCTCGGATGCCCCCGAATTGCAGTAAACCTTTGGTAGGCCATCAGGAATGCTTCGGTGGAGACAGAATTTGCCAGCTCTGTGTGGATGGCTCTACTGGCCATGCAGCAAAAAACAACACCCCAGACTTTAAGTGTCACTCTTTTCTTGACGTCATCCCTCACATGGTAGGGTCCGAAGAGGTCCACTGTAGTGAATTCAAAGGGTGCTGCAGGCTCAGTTCTTTCAGACGGCAAGTCACCCATCACTTGTTGGCATTTCTTTGCTCTCGCCTTTTTGCAGACTAGACAGCGGTCAACAACATTTTGGGCAATTCTCCTTCCTCTTACGACCCAAGCCTTCCTTCTCATCTTAAGCAGGGTCCCAGCCACACCATCATGACCTTCGCCATGAGACTCTCGAGCTAATAGTGTGGACACCCAAGAATCATATGGCAGGATGGGAACGGCTGCGTGATCTTCTTTAAAACTTTGTATTCTTCCCCCACAGACAAGAAGCCCAGAGTCCTGTTCTTTAAAGACTACCAGCCTATCAGTCATAGTGCTTGGGAAGTTGGTACCTTGTTGCGCACCAAGGAAAAGGTCTCTCAGCACATCTTCTCTCTCTCTCACTGAGATGACTCCAGCCAAAGGGACTGCCTCCCACTTTGGTCTACCTAAGGCTCGGTTTGATCCAAGGAACTTTTTTGCAGCCCTCCATACCCATGCAATGGTCTTAACCAGACCCGTTAGGATGCTGAACCGCTTAATGTCCACAAGGCCCTGGATTGCTGGATCTGGCCTTTGTAGCCCCGTTTGAGCTGGATTTTGGAGCTGTAACAACCTTATTGACTGGGCCCTCGTCAGCGCGGCAACAAAGCTTTTCTTCTGCATCTTGATGATGCTCTCTCTAGCAGCAGTTGCAATTTCTTTAGAGGACTTGATGGGCCATTCACTCACAGGTAAGCTCAGGAACCTTGGTCCAGTCTGCCACTCTGAATCCTCATCAAGGTCCCTGGGCCCACCTCCTCTTGTAATCAAGTCAGCAATGTTCTGTGGACCAGGGACCCACCACCAGTCTTGTACTTGTGAGTTGCTTTGGATTTCTCCAATACGATTTGCGAAGAAGGTTTGGTAACCATAGCTCTCTCTTTGTATCGCACCAAGGATTGTCTGGCTGTCAACAAAGTGGTACCATCTTCCAACTTTAATCCGGCTGTGAATCTCAAAGTAAACCTTCAGCCGGGAGGCGAACACCGCCCCACACACTTCTGCTTTCACGGCATCTCCCTTCTGATCCAAGGGGGTCAGTTTAGCTTTGGACTCCACTAGCCTGATGATGGAACCCTGGTCAGTGCTCCACCTCAGGTACATCACTGCTCCATAAGCATGCTCGCTTCCATCAGAAAAGGTGATTGCCCACGGGTCATTCGCATGCCATGGAGGAGTTAACGCCCTGGCGAAATTAACTTTGCCAAGCTGAACGTATTCTTCAAAAAGCTTCATCGCATCTTCCCTCAGTTCATCTGAGAGCGCCTTGTCCCATGTATCTTTGGCTGAGCAACTCTTGCTTTTGGCTTCTTGAAATGCTCTGCGCACCAGGATAGCCCCTTTCTGCTTTGCAGGGGTTACCAAGCCAGCTGGGTCATACAGTCCAGCCACCTGGCTGAGTAGTTCCCTCCTTGTCAGGGGGTTCGGGGTCTGAGGCCGAATCTGTTCTTGAAGGAGGTTCTGGCCAAGCCGCATCTTTCTTTTCCTTTTTGAAAAATTGACTGACGTCATAACGTGAAGCTGGTCATCTTCGACAATGTAGCCGAGGCCAAGGGCTTTGTTGTCGTCGTCACCGATTTGATTTGGGAGGACCATGGCTCCAACTGTGGCTTTCAGTTTATCACCTGGATCTTCATGAGACTCCTGCCTCCCACTTTGCCCAGAGAACACCCACGGTTTAAGTTGAAATCCTCCAGCCTTCAGGATTTGCTCCACATTTGCAGCAATGGCTTTCAGCTGGTCAAGGTCATCATGTGATGTCAGGAGGTCATCGACATAGCTGTCCTGTTGGAGTACCCGACGCTCCTCTTCAAGGTGCATGAACTGAGGGAAGTTGGAAGTCTCGCGCATAGCCAGTTGCGCGATACAGCCCGCTGGTTTATCTCCAATATTTACTCTAGTAATAGCATACTCTTGCAGCTCCTCATCTTCGGAGTCCCGCCACAAGAACCTGTGTAGGTGCACTTCGCGGTCTTCGAGCCAGACAGAATTGTACATCTTTCTAATATCGCCCAGAGCGGCATACACCCCACTCCGGAATCTCAGGAGGACTGCACGGATCGGGTTGAGGACGTCTGGACCCTTCATCAGCATGTCATTCAGGCTCACACCACTGAACTTCTGGCTGCTATTCCAGACAAGCCTCACTGGTGTTGTGATTGAATGCGGGTTTGGAGCAATGAGGTGGCTGACATACCAAACTGGCCCGGTCCAGTTGGTGATCATGTCCCTGGACAGCTTGATTGCAGCTCCTCTAGCAATCATGTCATGTACTTGGGCAGCATAGGCAGTCTTCCACTTGTGCTCTTTGGCAAGATGTCTCTCTGTTCTAAGGAACGTGGCCTCAACGGCTCCCCTGTTGTTTGGGAGTGAGATTGGGTCCTCCACCCAGGGGTACCTAGCATGCCAGTGTGGGTCCTTACTGTGACAGCCGCCAGAGACATACGTAAGGCCCTCTCTTACTACCTCAAGCTCCCGCTCTTCAGCAAGTGTCATCTCCTTGCCCCCTGGCTGGCAATTTCCACAGCGGCAGCCCCCACACCTTGGTTGGCAGGCAGCGCCGATGCTGTCCCACCTCCACCATTCCAGGAAGTCATGGTTGGTGGTAAGAGTCGTTGACTCCTGTGGGTTACAGCTATTCTGACTGGCTGGTGGTGGTTCTTCTGGAATCCTGACAGTGAGCTCTTCATACTTTACTGCGGCTGTTCTCATTGACCTAGCAAAGTGGGTTTTGGATGTGTGGGTGGACACGGCAATGCTTTCAAAAAGGTCCGGGTGTGTGCCTCCGACGGTCTTCCCCAATGGACCGTCCCATAGCACAAGATCTCCGATGACCCTGATGCGCTGAGGTGCCAGCTTACCCTCTCTGTGGCTTATCAGTAAGCTGATTTCCTTAGGGCGCTCAAGCTCAACAGCTGGGATGTCTGAGAAGAACCTCTGCAGTTGCCTTGCGGTCACGCCTTTGTGGACATCTGCAATATGGTCCAATCCATAGCAAAGGAGCTGGTGAGATTGAAGGGTGCCTTTGGGGCTCTTCACCCTGATCTTTAAGAGGTACCTCTTCGTCTCTACATGAACTTTCATCCCCCCAACACCATGGACAATGAGGGTGATTTCTTCGCTCTTCAGGTTCAGCCTGCTTGCAGCCCTGTGTGTAATATAATTAGTGTCAGACGCCAGGTCGATCAAAGTCCCAATTCTTTGTCCAGCATTTGCAGTCACGTCGAGAAGCATCATGATGACTGGCGACTCCTGTATCCCACTTCCCATGAGGAGGCTTGATTGCTCCGTCGACGTGCTAAGGGTCTTTGATGCAGCGTTTGAAAAGACATCTCTGCACTGGTTTGCAAGCTCAGGGGAGAGTTTACTTAAGAAGTCCTCTTGGCCAGCAGTGTACTTTCTCCTCCCTTCCCTAGGATCACGTCCACTTCTTTTCTGGCCTGCACCTCTTGTTGTGTACGTGTTGGGGCACAGGTAATAATGATGTTCCGGGCCATGTCCATCCTGGCAGTCTGGGTGTTTGCAGAGGAAGGTGGACTTGCAAAATGCCAGGTCGTCATGGACTTCAAGGCACCGCTCACAGGCTCCTAGCTTCTTTACTGCAGCTTCTCTTTCCACTGGTTTCAGTGCTCGAAACTGCCTGCAGAAATACAGCTTGGTCCCGTGTTTCCAATCGCCACACACTACACATCCTGAACGGGAATCTTCTAATTCGGTGGCCCTCGTCTTGGCATACCTAGGCTCTGGTCTTGCTTCCCTCCTTGGCTCATCATCCATCAGGTGCTCCAGCTGCTCATAGATCCTTTCTTGTTGCTTCAGGAACACCAACAGAGTGTCAAATCGGTTGACATGGGTCACAGCATTGCGACTATCTGCAACATATGTGAGCCACTCCTTCTTCAGGGAGTCTGGAAGCTTACTTTCGATGGACTTTATGACCAGCGGGTTTTTTATTGCTCCTGTGTCTCCTAGATCGCTCAAATCTTGCAGAGCTTTCTCTACTGCTTGGATTAACTCAACGATTTTTCTTGGCTGATGACTCCTTGCAGCCGGCATCCTCTGTAGCTCCTCCACAATTTCGATGGCAATGGCGGTCTGGTTCCCATAGCGGTTCTCCAGGACACGGAAAACATCTTCTGCTGTGTTGTAGGCGGTGAGTCGAAGGTCTCTGGTGACCTTTTCGTCCAGGCTGTCCAACAACTGGAATTTTTTCACCTCCTTAGACCCAGTCGGCTCTCCTTGCCTCTGCAGTGCTTCCCAGTCCTTCCTCCATCTATTAAAATCGCGCCTATTTCCAGAGAACGTGGGTAGAGCTGTTGGCTTTAGCTTGATGGTTGCTACGGGGGGATTTGGGGGGGCTACTGGTGCTGGTCGTCTTCTCTCCTCATCCTTCAGCCTCTCCTGAATGAAATCAGCCTTTCTGAGTATGAGCTTAGGGATTGTTACCTCAAGGTCCTGGAGTCTGTCTTGAAGATCTTTCTTTTGGTCGCCAGGGATCCACTTCTTCCAGCGGTTGTGGACTTCCTTTGCTGACCTTGTGAGCTGCTGTAGGTGGGTAAGCATGAATTCATAAGCCTCTTGCTTGCTACTAAGGTCGACTGCGACGGTGTTCTTGCAGGCTGATTCTGCCACTTGCAGCGCGGTCAACACTTCAAGGGCTCCATAGCTGGACCACAATGTGTCTTGGACAAGATTTTTGATGGTTTTCAATTTCGTCTCGCAGTCCTTTGAGGCTTTCGTTATGTCAGCTTTTTGTTGTTCCGACAGCATGGCCTCCTCTCCAGCTTCCAGTCCAGCCTCAATGTCAGCGAGGAGTTTGGCTTCCAAATCTTCATTTACACCCAGGACCTTTTCTGCAGCCATCGTGAGTTTACTAAGGGCCTCCTTGAGGTCTTCCTCAGCCATGTCTTCATGATTCCTCACTAAGCTGTTTGCAAGTCGAGAGAAGGCTCTTTTCGTTGTGGTTCTCTCCATCCTAATGTGTTCAACGGTCTTCAAAGCAGGATCAGACATGTTTTTTCAGTTTCTGACCGGCGGTTTTTCACTGTCAAGTTGTGCCTAGTGTTCTGTGCAAACTTCCTCAACTTGAAAATGGAAAGACATCCATGGAGATTCTTAATGCTGGATTCCACTCAATGACTCCACAATACAACAGTGCTTTGGTTTCCTCCTTATTATTTTTCTCTTTATTTTCTTTCAATTTAGAGGCAGACATATGCAGTAGTCACTGTAGCAGCCATTTCATTTTTAGTCATTTCACCAGGTGAAAAACCTTTAAAAAGACAAACAAAATAGAGACCAAAAAATACATAAGATAAGAATACACAACCAACAATAGACATTTAAATAATCAAGCCAGTTCTAAAGTGCAAGTAACTAATCCAATAGAAAAATCACAATAGAAAAATGTAACTATAAATAGCTCATTAAATAGCTCATGACATAGAAACTCAATATACAACATCATCGTCAATATAAAAAGGACTAGCAGCAATACACAAACCCACCACCACTAGACTTCCAGATTTAAACTAACGAAATGCAAACCGTAGGTTAAATCACAGGCCCATTTGCACCTAATTACACAAACAACTACGCAACTTGTCAAACGTCATTGAAATCGCTAAGCATAGAATCACAATGCTTAAAGCCTAAACAACTTAAAGCATGGGCAACAGATGAGCCCACGGACGCCAGTATCACAATAGCTCAAGGAATGCGTTCGGTACAAACATATCTTCCCGAAGGTGGTATAAATGTCTTACCGGCCGTCTCTCCAAGGTTCAGATATCCTCAATTGCACAGAACTTCTTGTATATGCAGGTTGTTTTCCAGCATTCGTTTCAGCGTCTCTTACAGCGTTTGTTTCAGTGGTTGCAATAGCATGTGCTGTTATTTCCCCCTACTCACTCCCGGTTAGCTTTAATTAACCACCTGTGTCTTCGGACACGTCGCGCTCGTGACGTTGCAGCCTGAAAGCAACGTAAACATCCTTGAATGAATACTTCAGCAGATTCCCCTCTGCTAACCCGATTGAAAGTGAAAGTCACCACGATTTCTTTTTTTTCTTCTTTTCTTTTTG
>NC_085007.1:2526442-2533942 GCF_963854185.1 Sardina pilchardus | reverse complement strand
ACCAGCACAGTGGAGAGATGAGACCAGCACAGTGGAGAGAGCAGCACAGTGGAGAGATGAGACCAGCACAGTGGAGAGATGAGAGCAGCACAGTGGAGAGATGAGAGCAGCACCGTGGAGAGACCAGCACACTGGAGAGATGAGACCAGCACAGTGGAGAGATGAGAGCAGCACAGTGGAGAGGTAAGGTAAGGTAAGGTACTTTTATTTTTATAGCGCATTTAACGTGCACTGAGTGCAACCCAAAGCGCTTCACAGAACACAGAGACAGTGCCGAAACGGAGTGGCGTAGTCGCCAGCGTACCCATGACAACACAACAAACAAATTCACAAAATAACAAGACACAATGCCGGACGGAGTGGCGTAATCGCCAGCGTACCCGTGACACCAAGACATACAAGACAGACACAAATAAACAAATAAACAAATGTCAAATAAATAATAAAACAAACAAAAAACAGAAAAGTCCACGTCAACCTAGTCCAATCAACTGCACTCAAGTCCGATGGCTGAGAAGTCCCAGAGCAATGAAGACGTAGGCTAGTGCTACAGCCTAGCCCTCAATCGCTGGCAGATCCTCAGCAGATGAGATGGCCTGCAGGCCCAGCCGATACAGCCTGCTGGCAATTCGTGACCATCCGACCATCGCCGCTGACAGGTACCAGGAAGATGCGCCGATGCGCTGCACCAGAGCGAAGGGACACTGGGACACAGGAGGATGATCCCCCGGTGCTCGCCCGAAAACCGCGTCCCTCTCCTGCGCCAGACCAGCCGATGTCCCAGCTGAGCTGACAGTCAACCGACCGAAACAGCCACCGAGTCCGCTGTCTCGAAAACAGACCAGCCAGCAGCATAAGAGGAGCCCCGCGGCCCCAGTCCAGCAACACCAGAGTAGTCTCCTTGGTCTCAAATAGTCACAATGCCTACGGCAGAACAGCTGATCCACACAGCGCAGGTCAAGCGCAGAGGCAGAGCACAGACGCCACTTCCCAAGATGCAGAAGCATTCCAAAAGTAGAGATGAGACCAGCACAGTGGAGAGACCAGCACAGTGGAGAGATGAGACCAGCACAGTGGAGAGAGCAGCACAGTGGAGAGATGAGACCAGCACAGTGGAGAGAGAGATGAGAGCAGCACAGTGGAGAGAGCAGCTCAGTGGAGAGATGAGAGCAGCACAGTGGAGAGATGAGAGCAGCACAGTGGAGAGATGAGAGCAGCACAGTGGAGAGATGAGAGCAGCACAGTGAGACCAGCAGGAGAGAGAGATGAGAGCAGCACAGTGGTCTCTACAGTATACAGTATATATGCATAGTGCAAAACCAATCAGAAATATTTAAATTCCAAAAACATTTTAAAAATAACATATGGTCTTTCAAACATATACAGTCTTTGCTTTCAATGTGTTCAACGTGTAGCTCCTTCAGTCAGGTTGCACACACACACACACACACACACACACACACACACACACACACACACACACACACACACACACACACACACACACCATGCATTGCTCTAGAAGGGCCCCTTATATGGCAATGCCTGGTCAAAAAAAGCATTATTGCATTTATTTGAATTTTGATGAAACAAAATGGTTTAAATGTATGATCAAATATCAGTTTCCATTATAATCAATATATACAATTAGAATATTTCACTGCAGTTTGAAAATTAAAAAAAAACTCTAAAAACTCTACAAACTCTGTGTGTTATCACAGTAGACATTATCCACATAATACCCAACACATAATACGATGGACACACCATATAGGATACATACATAAACACGTTCCAGGTCCTGGTCTCAGAAGAGCGTGTGTTCTGTCAGGTTCAGTCGCTTGTGGCACCAAGTACAACTGGCAGTGCGGGAGAGGAGAGGTGCACTCTCAAAACAACACATCGTGTCGTCCCTGTCTGGACACGTGTTATGGATATGTGTAGAAAACAACACAAGTTATGTTATTTGCTGGACGGACACACACACACACACACACACACACACACACACACACACAGACTATTATTATTATTATTATTATTATTATTATGAATAATATTTTTTTTTTGACTTTTAAGACTATTCTTTGACTATTGCCCTTCTGTGCTTGCATTTGCTATTCCTGTTTGCTTGTGCGTATGTAAAGCATATTGAATTAACTCTGTGTAGGAAATGCGACATATACTGTAAATAAAGTTGATTTGACTTGACACACACACACAAACGATACCTACCAAACTGCTACGAGACATGATTCATTATACAGCTTTAACAATGAAACAGTATAGATATCTAAAACAAATTCATCAATATCAACGACATCACAACTAAAATGCAAGCAACATGTACTGTATGGTAGTACATTCATTCTAAAAGTTCAACTGTTATGTTTAAAAATAATTGTATTTATAAATTGAACAGTCAAGAGCAGCAATGAGCCGTTTTAACACTGCAATAGTGAATCACAACACCCAAGGGTAAAGTCAGTGCCCTGTATTTAACTCTATCTGTGTGTAACCAGTGCCCTGTATTTAACTCTATCTGTGTGAAACCAGTGTTAACTGCTGAGCATTGGTTTCACACAGTTAGAGTGTTAACTTTTGAGTTAGATAATTTTAACACTAAATTGTATTATTTAGATTTTTTTTTTAAAGAAAAAAGTTACATCAAAATACAAAAATGATGATAATCAGGTCAAATATTTCCTGAAGTTCTAAACTATTTTATTCTCTAATACTGTATAAGATTATAATACTTTTTAAGAGTAAGATATGTTTTTAACTGAATAATTCTAAGCAATGTTTTAAATAAAAGAAACGGAAACATAAATAAAAATCGAACATTTAGCATCTGCTTTAAGAATGATATCATACTGTATAGAGAAAGCCCTAGTGAATGACACCTAGTGTATGAGAAAATACACTCACACTGAGTATGTGTGTTCTCTGTCCCAATAAGCCTGTATTAAAGAGCACGGTGAGTGTATGGGAGAACACGAGTATGTGTGTTCTCTGTCCCAATAAGCCTGTATTAACCCCTTAATTGATTACAGTTCTAGCTTCTAACCTCACGTCCGTAGAGCACAAGCACCCGCGCGCCCCAAGCTGTTTCTCCTCAAAGCCCGCGGAGCAGCGTCTGAAGTGGGGACCCTCGGGATCAGATGGGGGGGGGGCAGGCGTGGGGTACAGCTCTTAAAGAGCTTTATCACCCCTCCAACCACCCGCCCACACTCCACCCCACCAGCAAACACACCCACCCACACACACACACGCACGCACACACACATATTCCCCTTGCGCTGTTGTGTTTAAATGCAGCGCTAACGAGCCAGTGCCCTGTGGAGCCTCAGAGCAGGACCCCACGCGCCGCGGCGTCCCAGCCCATCTCACGCAGCCGTGTGTGTGTGTGTGTGTGTGTGTGTGTGTGTGTGTGTGTGTGTGTGTGTGTGTGAGTGTGTGTGTCCCAGCCCATCTCCAGCAGCCGTGCGTGTGTGTGTGTGTGTGTGTGTGTGCGCGTGTGTGTGTGTGTGTGTGTGGCGTGCGTGGGCAGGAGAGAGCAGGGACACGGCCCCCCTGACCCAGGCAGCCTGCCAGTCATTTATCACTCCGCTTGCCCCTCTCCTCTGGCTCTGGCCCCTGTGTGTGTGTGTGTGTGTGTGTGTGTGTGTGTGTGTGTGTGTGTGTGTGTGTGGCAGACCAATCAGCAGGGGGGCCATTGTTCCTAAATACAGACACGCGCCGTGCGGGCCGTTGAACAATGACACCATGTTGTTATCTGGGGAAAGGGCCTCGCCCGCACTACAATCTACCCACATCAATATGGCGTACGGGACTGTGCCAGTGTGTGTGTGTGAGTGTGTGTGTGTAACATGTGTGTGGGAGTTTCCTTCATTTTCCCCCCTCTCCACTCCCTCTCCCCCTCTCTCCCTCTCTCCCCCTCTCTCCTCCTCTCCCCCTCTCTCTCCCTCTCTCTCCCCTCCTCTCTCCCTCTCCCTCTCTCTCCCCCTCTCTCTCCCTCTCCTCCTCTCCCCCTCTCTCCTCCTCTCCTCCTCTCCCCCTCTCTCCTCCTCTCCTCCTCTCCCCCTCTCTCCCTCTCTCCTCCTCTCCCCCTCTCTCTCCCCCTCTCTTGTCAGGTCGAGTGCCGATGAAGAATGGTCTCTCCCCGCGGTGTAATAATTGAAAAGTGTGGCGTCTGAGGGAGCCATCTGTGTCTGTGTGCAATGAGAGTCCATGAGGGCCAGACTGCCCCCCCCCCCCCACCTAGCCCCCCCGGGAGCTGTTAACACCTCATAGACACGAGGGCCCCCCAGGGACCACAGCGGAGGGGGGTGTGTGTGGGGGGGTCATGGGGTGGCCGTGAGGGGATGGAGGGGGGGAGCAGGCAGCAAGTGTGCTGCACATGGTACTAATGAGAAAGCAGGTGATTATTCCAACCTGCACCAAAATACACACACACACACACACACACACACACACACACCTGGGGCGATGATTACAGGCTCCGCTCCGTTGAGCTATGCTCCGACTCCGGGCCCCTCAGCTCTCCTCTGCTGCTCCGGCTGGACGGAGGGGGTGTGTGGGGGGTGGGTGGGGTGTGGGGGGTGGGTGTGTGTGGGGGGGGGGGGGTGTGGGGTGGGTGTGTGGGGGGTGTATGGGTGTGTATACGGGTGTGTGGGGGGTGTATGGGGGTGTAGGGGTGTGTATGGGGGTGTTGGGTGGGTGTGGTGTATGGGTGTGTACAGGGGTGTGTGGGGGGTGTATGGGGGTGTAGAGGTGTGTGTGGGGTGTGGGGGGTGGGTGGGGTGTATGGGTGTATAGGGGTGTGTAACGTATAAGCAGGCAACTTGTGAACAAGCCATGCCATCTTATTTCCCATTTCACACACACACACACACACACACAACACGCAATATCACACAGCACACCAGCCCAAGAAAGAGACAAAGAGTGTTGAAGGAATGAATGAATCCTAATGAAGAATGAATGCAGAATCATGCTGCGGCGGCGTGATGGAGAGCCCCTCCTCCTGATGGATCGAGCGCCAGCGCCGCTAAAAACATGCTAATGTGTGCGCCGATTAGTTGGATCGCCATAACAACAGCGCGCTCATTAATCTGCGATATGAGCAAACGCGTCAGAGCACAGCCGCTAATGGCGACGTCGCCCGGGACACTGGAGCACATGACTAGGCTCGGCTCTGGGTGGCTGCGTGTGTGTGTGTGTGTGTGTGTGTGTGTGTGTGTGTGCGGGGTGTGTGTGTACGGGGTGTGTGTCTACTCTTCACCTGCTCAGGGATGCTGTAAAAGATTGCTGGGCTTGGTTGAGGTGTGTGCGGGGTGTGTGTGGGGGTTTACCAAGTGGAGCGTTGATATACCAAACAGCTCCAGTATTCTCAGTGTTGAATTAAACTCTGATTAGTTTTCAAAATGACATTCTCTATTTAATTATTAAGAGGTTTATTAGGATATTCATCTAAATGTTTCTAAAATTTCAGAAATTAAATTGAAGTCACACATATAAAAGAATATATTTTATACAATGCAGTGCCATTTCATCAAGCGGGACAATTTAGTTTATTTTTTAGGACACAAATATTAGATAGATGTTGTCTTTAAATAATTATCATTCAAATAAATGAAAGCAATCTACAACCATATACCACTACAAACTACTATTCTGATATAATCTTTTACCATATACAGTATACCACTACACACTGCTATTCTGATATCATCTAGAACTATTTCTAAAGCGGATATTTCCAGTCCTTGATTATGATTGGCTGAATTGCATTCGATGCCATTGTAAAACCCAACAACACATACACCTTGACCACATTTCGTTGTGTAGTAATACGCTAATAGTAATGCTGTACTCTTGTGTGATACTGCAGTGCTCTACAGTGATACGCTAACAGTAATGCGCTAGCACCACGCTGCACAGTAATGCGCTAGCACCACGCTGTACAGTAATGCGCTAGCACCACGCTGTACAGTAATGCGCTAGCACCACGCTGTACAGTAATGCGCTAACAGTAATGCGCTAGCACCACGCTGTACAGTAATGCGCTAGCACCACGCTGTACAGTAATGCACCACGCTGTACAGTAATGCGCTAGCACCACGCTGTACAGTAATGCGCTAGCACCACGCTGTACAGTAATGCGCTAACACCACGTTGTACAGTAATGCACCACGCTGTACAGTAATGCGCTAGCACCACGCTGTACAGTAATGCGCTAGCACCACGCTGTACAGTAATGCGCTAGCACCACGCTGTACAGTTATGCGCTAACACCACGCTGTACACTCAGTAATGCGCTAGCACCACGCTGTACAGTAATGCACCACGCTGCACAGTAATGCACTATAGCACCACGCTGCACAGTAATGCACTAGCACCAGCACCACGCTGTACAGTAATGCACCACGCTGCACAGTTATGCGCTAGCACCACGCTGTACAGTAATGCGCTAGCACCACGCTGTACAGTAATGCGCTAACACCATGCTGTACAGTAATGCACTAGCACCACACTGTACTCTTGTCTTGATACTGCAGAGCTCCATCTGAGGATGTTTCAGAGCTTTTCAGAAATTCTGCACAGAATCCTCCCTTCCCTGCCCACTGTAGGGGCATCAGAGCTCCATCAAATGCCCTGGTGTTCCTTCCTACCCCTGGGGGGTAAGAGTGCAGCCCGGGGGCAATTGTTCCGGGTGACAGTAGGTCATTTTCTTCTGTT
Source organism: Sardina pilchardus (assembly GCF_963854185.1). Taxonomy (NCBI): domain Eukaryota; kingdom Metazoa; phylum Chordata; class Actinopteri; order Clupeiformes; family Clupeidae; genus Sardina; species Sardina pilchardus. The sequence continues at coordinate 2,527,201 of NC_085007.1, read as the reverse complement.
TTTTTCAGTTGGCAGTTACTGCCTTTTTGCTTTGTAGGGCAGAGTAGATGTGCTAATTGATTTCTTCCCCAATCTGGACCTTAATCCCCTCAACACAGCAGCCCACCATCCAGACACCCATGTGTGGGACCTGCTCCTCCTCTTCCTCCTCCTCCACCTCCTCCTCCTCTCTGTAGCCAGTGAACCGGCCACCCCTGTGCAGTACTCTTCATCTTCGTCTTTTTTGTCGAATTCTTCCTCCTCCTCCTCCTCCTCCTCTCTGTAGCCAGTCAACTGGCCACCCCTGTGCAGTACTCTTCATCTTTGTCTTTTTTGTCGAATTCTTCCTCCTCCTCCTCCTGCTCCTCCTCCTCCTCCTCTTCCTCCTCCTCTCTGTAGCCAGTTAACCGGCCACCCCTGTGCAGTAGTCTTCATCTTTGTCTTTTTTGTCGAATTCTTCCTCCTCCTCCTCCTCCTCCTCCCTGGTGTGTTGAGGTGCTCTGTGGTGTTGTGCCTCTTTAGGGTTGCTCCATTAGGCGGTCTAGTAGTGGGAGTGTGTGTGCGTGTGTGTGTGTGTGTGTGTGTGTGTGTGTGTGTGTGTGTAAGCTGACGTGTAGGACCCTGGGGAAGTGTTATTGTCAGAGCTGATTTACTCCGGCCATCTGACACCAGCAGCAGCAGCAACAGCTAGGAGGACACCAGACCTCAGGGTACACACACACACACGCACGCACGCATGCACGCACGCACGCACGCACACACACACACACGCACGCACAC
>NC_085007.1:2501442-2521442 GCF_963854185.1 Sardina pilchardus | reverse complement strand
GAAAAGCAATAAGCCACTCGAGTCCGTAGTTTACACTGAATTTAGAACAGCTAAGGGGGTTCTGCTTTCGGCCCTCAGCTGTTGCAAGTTCAGTGTCACCCACGGCTTCTCGGGGCTTAGTGCTTAATAATGTGTGTGTTTCTGCACTCAGGCCTCATGATGAGATGTGGATGTGAACGCTTCCTCATCAGTGAGAACAACACACAGCAGCTCCAGCAACAGAAGAGCCTATGGCAACCGCGAGTTTAGCTGACAAATTTATTAAAGACCTGTATCAGTTCATCATAGTCATAACCATCACAGGAGAGAATAAATAAGACATAAAACAGCTTTTCACATAAACAAACACATAAAGCACCCCGGGTCACTGTCATTCAGGTGCGGCCAGTAGACTGTAGTGTACAAGAGACGTCTGAAAACACACAAATGCATAGAAGTAGTCTATTTCAATAGCGAGAGACAACATCTACAACTTGTCTATCCCTGTTGGTAAATGTACAAAGTCTTAATTATCCATGGGATTTGCTGTCCAGAGGGCGTGTATAAAAATAAAGTCTCCACAATGTTAAATCACATCATATATAGACATTTGGCAACAACCAGACACTTTGACGAAAACCGTTGAAGTCACACACTAGAAAACACTGAATGGAGATATGACGGAGGCTGGTGGTCTATCAAAACCCAGTTCAGCAAACGGGGCCTGTGCATGTCCTCAATGCGCTTCCACTTGAATGCACACACGCACGCACACACACACACACACACACACACACACACACACATACACACACACACCAACAGCAGGCTATCTTCCCCGACTGGGCATGTTGTCGTTCCCTTTGAAGTGTACATTTGAAAAACATAAACCAAAAACAGTAAAGCAAACACATAGATTGGGACATAAAGCAGAATGGGCTCCACAGGCATCTTGGTAACGTTTTGAAAGCGTGTTTGTGTTGGCCGGCCGGCTCCTCTGCAGTCCAGTGTTCTCACGCCTGCGGCCGGGGTCATCTCTAGGGCGGCCAGGGGTCATCGCTAGGGCTGTCCAGACCAGACGCAGAAGACGTGAGTGTGTGGCGAGGACCGGTCCAGCCCAGCCGAGAGGCAGAGCAAGTGGACGATGCTGTCGCATCCTTTTCATCCTTAATTCCTTTAGAGACGAGGTCTGTCTCACAGCAGGACGAGACCCTCACTGCCCTGCACTGACCACAGCATCTGACCACGGCAGCGAAGGTCCTGTCCTCGATGCCCACTCTGTCTCTCTCTCTCTCTCTCTCTCTCTCTCTCTAGTCCATGCAGATGGATGGGAATACAGATTCAACACATTTAGATGTTTGTTTATTTGTTTGTTTGTTTGTTTGTTTGTTTTCAGTTTCTCTTCTCCTCGGCGCTGGTCTCTCTCCGCGCGGTCAGAACTGCGCGTGGTCCACCTCGTCCAGCCAGGACGCCGGACTGGCGGGGAAGTCCGGGTACCCGCCGCTGCTGCCCGTCGACAGGTCAGAACTGGGCCCGTTGGCACCACCCATCAGCCTGCCGCCCCCCTGCCCCATGCCCGGCGGCCCCCCCTGACCCCCCATGGGCAGCGCGGCGTCGGGGTACACCAGGCCGGACAGCAGGGGCTGGTGGCGGGGGGGCAGCTGCAGGCCGCTGGGCGACTGGGGCAGGCCGTAGGGGCTGGACGCGCGGATGTCGTGGTAGGACTCCTGGGAGGGCAGCACGCCGTGCTCCAGTGGGAAGGAAGAGTGAGCGCCCGCCGCTCGGCCCATGGCAGGGGACGCCTCGCTCAGGCTGCCGTACAGACCGTTGGAGTGGCTCAGGTCCGACATGGGCGGCTCGTCTGCGGAGAGGAGAGAGGAGGAACACGGGGTTAGGAACACGCGAGATCAGGAACACCGCAAAACACACTCAGAAACACTTCATCACTACGGAGAGGAGAGAGTAGGAACACGGGGTTAGAACACGCGAGATCAGGAACACGCGAAACACACACCACTTCACCTGCAGCTCCAGCAGCCATGCCAGTCACCAGTCGTGCCCACATCACTAGCTCCACCCTCTTGCCATGCCAGTCACCAGTCGTGCCCACATCACTAGCTCCACCCTCTTGCCACATCACTAGCTCCACCCTCTTGCCATGCCAGTGCAGCAGTCGTGCCCAAATCACTAGCTCCACCATCTTGCTTACCGCAAACAATCTTTTGCTGGTCACAGACCCAAGAGTGAACTTTTGCAGTGGCCAACAGACCTCTACACAGCCCACAGTGGCCAACAGACCTCTAAACAGCCCACAGTGGCCAACAGACCTCTAAACAGCAGCTCTGAAATGGCTCTTGCCCTGATATGAACCTGCAGAGAGATGGAAACTGCCCAGCGTCCATCTGGATCAGCATATACTTTAACTTTGAAATAAATGCACACAGTTCAATGAAAGCAATTGCAAGGTGCTATTTAATTCTTGTTTTTGCAGACCAAATAAAAAAAGTTCTTTCTAAGAGGAGGAAATAATCTCTGTGCTTAAAATGTGTCTGTATTTCATTGGGCTTGCCATTATGGCTACTGGCAAACAGTGCTAAAATCATTGGCAGCCATCATCAGTGTGTGTCTGTGTGTATGTGTGTGTGTGTGTGTGTGTGTGTGTGTGTGTGTGTGTGTGTGTGTGTGTGTGTGTGTGTGTGTGTGTGTGTGTGTGTGCGTGCGCGCGTGCGTGTGTGGATCATCAAACATCAGCACACTACAGAACTGACAGCACACTTAACCGTTAGACACACCCAAAAAAAGATGCACAATAAAAACTCAACCAACTCTTCCAAATGAACTGCCTTCTCAACACAAGCTTGCAGCACTTTCAATATGTATATTTGTGCACAGACTGACCATACAGTAGCTATAGCCACCTGCTGCCTGTGTGGGTATGAAAGACGATATACGACTCTATGTCCCAGGCCTTCAGCCAATCAACAGATATCATTAGAACCCATATCAACAGATCCCATATCAGTAGAACCCATATCAACAGAACCCATATCAGTAGAACCCATATCAACAGAACCCATATCAACAAAACCCTCCCATATCAACAGATCCAATATCAACAGAACCCTCTCATATCAACAGAACCCTCCCATATCAACAGAACCCTCTCATATCAACAGATCCCATATCAACAGAACTAGAGAGATTACACTGATCAGAGGGAGCTGATGGTGTTTGAGAGAGAGAGAGAGAGAGAGAGTGTGTGTGTGTGTGTGTGTGTGTGTGTGTGTGTGTGTGTGTGTGAGAGAGAGGGAGCTGATGGTGTTTGAGAGTGTGTGTGTGTGTGTGTGTGTGTGTGTGTGTGTGTGTGTGTGTGTGAGGGATTTTCTAAACGAGGAAAAGGGATTCAATGCACACAATGGCAATGCAGCACCTACTAAACTTCACGTATAAGCCTGCATTCCTTTAATGGAAACCTATATGGGCCACATGCATTATGTGCATTTGGGTGTGCTAATGCTTTCTAGAGTGTAAACTGTTGTATCGCATTTGACATAAATACATATCTAAATGTATAATATTTGACATAAATACATATCTAAATGTATAATATTTGACATAAATACATATTTAAATATAGGGCTGTATTGTTTACTCTCTGGTTGTTGGAAGTGTACTGTCATCCTGAGCCAACAGTAGTGCAACGGTGTGTGTGTGTGTGTGTGTGTGTATGTACGTATGTGCATGTATGTGTGTGTGTGTGTGTGATGTGATCTCACCTGTGAAGGACACGTCTGCGTCACTGTCCATGCCCTCCTCCTGGATGCTGTCCTTGTCTGATTTGGAGCTGCCCCGCGAGCGCTTCATGTTGCGGAAGTACTGACCCCACCGCTGCCGCCCAGCGTCCTTCTTCAGACGCTTCTCTTTCGCTCGCCTGTTCTGGAACCACACCTGGAAACACACACACACACACACACACACACACACACACACGCCATACATGAATACTCAGTAGGGCATACTCAAGTCAAACAAACTGAACTTATTGAAAAACAAAATATATATTCATTTTAACAAATCCAAATGTGCAAAAAGAATCTAAGATCTAATTTAATGTAAGGTCTCACTAATGAGAGAAATGTACAGCCTCTATTGTAGATGAGACTGAATTGAATTCCAGACAATATTATTCTCAAATATTACAAAAAAGTGTACAATAAAATATTGCAGTAGAGTAGAATATTCTAATGAAAGGGAAATTGGCTAGATGTATGTCACTTAAAGGAACAAATCCACATATGTATTCAGTTAATCAGTAAAATGGCCTTGGGATCACATACTTTTAATCACTGACCAATAAAACAACGGGGTAGCCTACTGCTTTAAATTACGGGGTTAATGAGTGAGAGGTAATTAAGCGTAATTATGGAGAAATTAGGAGAAAACTAAGGGGCTCTCTTTATTAATTAAAAGCTATACTACACATTAATATTTTAATGAATTCGCCTAATGTGTGTAGAAGCTACTGAAATAATCATCTTTTCGATTCCGTCGATGTCCTCTATCGTTACTGATACCTAACAAACAAAAAAATAATCTGGTCTTGAGGAGCAAAGAATAGTAGGCTATCTAGGACGTATCTGCTTCTCACTGGCGGCATAAAATAACGTTATGAAGAGATTAATTTTCAAGGACTGTCATGAGACCGGGTCATGTCTTTTTTCAGTCCAAGTGGGAGATTGAAACAGTAGGATGGACCACTAACGCAGAGAGGCCCACGGCCCTCTGAGATTTATCGCAGACGTAATTAACTCGGAGACAGCTACAAGTTGTCCTTAACCCGCGGTGCAGACGGGTTACACTCGGCTCCCCTCTCGGTAGAATCTACAGCCACGGAGTTGATTTTAATTATTCAAATTTCACAAACGACCACACGTTTTGACGCTCTATAAATTAGCGCAATAAAATGGCACCTGAGTAAAACTTTTTAAAAGATGGTCGTCAATGTACTAGCCTACAGGGTTTTGAACATTACAAGAGCACACGCAGGCCCTATCGTAACTGAATGGGAATGTCTATCCAAGCACTGTCAGTGTAATGCTATGCCGTTAAATGCTATCTTCAGGGGTGGTCTATAATTATATGCAGCGTGTGGTGCACCCTTCTGACCCAAAGCCATATTCGGTGAATAATGGACATTCCAAGCAGCTACTGTACCTACTTTAAGTGTCCTTGCACATTCATAAAATAATATATATGGCCATAGTCAACCTGAGTAAGGCTCTTTCATAGACAATATGCAAGGTTCCCTTTTAGTATTGTTAACGAGCTTGCCCCTACCGATCTCGAGTCTAGTGGCTAGACTTCATTTAACTCGTTCTCGCCGTAAATTCAGACCATCCACAGAACACCTTTCACCCCTATATCTCGGTACACTTAGAGCGTCCACCTTTTTCTGCCAGCGCTGCAAAAACGGAGAATGTCCTTCCGGGACAAATGCGCGCCTCACCTGCACCACTCGCATATCCAGGCCCGTCTCCGACGACAGCTGCTCTCTGACGTGGCGTGCCGGTTTGGGGGAATTATTGTAGGCGTTTTTCAGCGTCTCCAGTTGTTTGGCCGTGATCGTGGTACGAGGCCTTTTTGCCGTCGAATCCGCCTCTGTAAGAAAAAATATAACCCAGTAAGAATTAATAGCCTACAAAATTGCCAACAATGTTTTTTCATTATTTTATTTTTTTAATTCAAATAAAGTACAAGGTCAAACAAATGACATCATATATGCCAGTAGAGAATCCCAGTGCCTCTTTACTCTATTTTCGCCTGACCAAAACGAATGATGCGTTTTTTTGTTTTGTTTATAAAACTATAATAACAGAAAATAATCCATGAGCTGTTGAATTTTTGCCAAACGCATAGTTTGTAGTCGAGTCTGCAGTCTTCACCAGTTTAGGGATTTGGGGTTTAGTCTACTCATCGGAGTCATTTAGATCACCTGAAAATAAAGGCTACTTACCCAGATTTAACGGACTATTCTTTCGTGCCACTACAGTCTTGCAAATTCATTGTGAGCAGAATGCGCCTATACATAAAATCAAACATTTAAAATTTCAACTAAACGTCAGTTTTAAAATAAAGGTAAAATAATCCTTTGTGTCCTTAAATGTCCAGAGTTGAGGATGTGATACATCCACCAAATTGAATGATCCTATTTATTGGGAAAATAATAATAATAATAATAATAATAAAACATTGCGCGTTTTCATCTGTATAGTTTTTATAGATTAGATGACAGCTACAAAACACAGGAAACAGTGTAGGTCTAAAAAAAAAAACCGGGGGAAAAAAAACATTTTTGCCAAATATTTCAAACATTTCATAACAAAAAATAAGAAACTTGAAAATAAGCTCAACAACCCAAATCCTCGGAGTTATTAGGCCATATTATTTGCGTCTACGTCATATCTTAAATCAAGACACTTCATACGGATCAAATTAAAAGTGAGGATTTATTTACATATGTTGCACGACAAAAAGCTCACCATATCAAATTGGCTATTCAACTATATCACATCATGCAAATGTAGCCTATATGATCCGCAAAAAAGTCACTATAGCTTTATCACGATGAAAACATGATGTTCGATACACGCAGTCTGCATTAGCTTTATCACGATGATAACATGATGTTAGATACACACAGAAGGGAACGCGCACATATTTAGGGGCAGGAGAATGCCTAATGTGTAATGCCCCACAGCCCTACTGCCTCTAAAGCCCTACTGCCTCCTGCCCTGCCCTTCGGCGCCGTCACAGTCACAGACAATATGTCTGCCCGCGTGCATCACATCCCTGCTTGAAATCTGGATCAACATTCGGACAGGCTGTGCGGGGAGTGCAGGCCATGAAGGATGAATGTGTCCATATTACCAAGGCGGGTATTGATTAGGGGCCAGGCCGAGGCGCAATTAGCCCAGGTGGGTCAGATGTTTATGGATGACCTCATGCCCGCGGAGATTAAGTTCACAGTTAAAAGCAGCCGTTCAGCGAGAGGTCACTGATTTAAAGGGATAAAATCATTTGGCGACTTTGATAAAACGCTGTGCGGAAACGGCTGGGGACTGGCATCAATTCTGCGCATTCTGGAACGAACACCCCCCATTGTGCGCTCTGCGCGAACACAGGGGGCAGGAATCAGGGAGCGTGTGCACCTGTCTGCAGCAGTGTTCAGGGTCATCTCACACACACACCGTGGCCAATCCCATTCCCGTCCATTAGAAATAATTTAATAGAACATTTAGACTAAAATACAGAGCCGAATGTTAATTATAAATCATTATCATATACGGTAGGCCTATATTACAAAAGCATAACAATATAATAACAATTAAGTGGAATTTCCTTCAAGTGGTATTAAACTATACTAGGTTATACTTCAAATAGTATAACATGAATAATCCCCATAGTGCTATAATAACCTGAATTTCATAACATCGCTTTAAATAAGACTTAGACTGGAATTCATTAGGCTGTGACTGCAGCCTATGATACTCAACTCTCCAACAATATCCCGTGTTCATGAGTAAGGGGGTTCACTTGCTCATCAAAGACTATGGTGCTATGTGCTTTACTGGTGCGGCATTACTCCGAATAAAGACAGGACTGTGGTGTGTGTGTGTGTGTGTGTGTGTGTGTGTGTGCGTGCGTGCGTGCGTGCGTGTGTGTGTGTGTGTGTGTGTGTGTGTGTGTGTGTGTGTGTGTGTGTGTGTGTGTGTGTAGGTGCGTATAATATGTAGTATGTGTATGTAGTATATATATAATATATATCCCTGTGTCCTCACCTCTCTGTTTGGCGGTTTCGTAGTCCGCTTTGCACACGAGCCTGCTGTCCTCCATCAGGTAGTACTCGTCCCCCGTCGCCAGCTGCCGTTTGCACACGATGCACGCGAAGCAGTGCAGGTGATAGACGAAGTCCTGCGCTCTGCGCACCACCTGGGTCGGAGGAATGCCCTGCTGGCATGCTGCACATTTGGTTCCAAATCTCCTTTGGGAGGCAACACGGCTCGATATCAATATAGGCGACAGCATTTCACATTCAACACCTGGTAACATGACCTCAGCCCATCATACAGACATATTCTAAAATACTTCTCCCCATTCCACGCCGTTAAACATTTATTTTCATTTCAGTGTGAAATGTAGCCTATAGGCTATTTATTAGAATGCCTCTCGTAGATGTTGTACTTCATTTCCAACATGTGGCCTCTGTGTTTTGTTATTAGAGGAAAATCCTGTTGAAAAACGAGCAGGTGGACAGAAGGAATAATGTGCTGGTCAGGAGACTCACTTGAAGAAGTCCTCCTTGCAGTAGACGCTGTCCCCCCGGCTGAAGCACTTGTCGGCCAGCGGGGACTGGCAGTCGCTGCACTTGAGGCACTTGCTGTGCCAGTGCCGGTCTAGGACCTTGAGGATGAAGCGGTCCACGATGTGCTGGTTGCACCCCGCACACAGAGGGATTTCTGCTGACAAAACAGAAAAGACGCGGACATCAGGAAATGGCCATTCTTTAAAAAATAAATGTATGTTGGCCCTAAACAGATAAAACAGATAGTCTGTAGGCTTCGTGCTATCATGACCCACATCTGTAAATGATATCTAAAGTCTTAGCCTAACAGACTCACAAGTTGATCGAATTCCCAATCCCACGCGTGCACCCTAACGAAGTCGACAATCTGCATCCGATTATTGTGGAACTACTGAATTGATTAGCATTTTTTCTGAGTGCTATTATTTTCAGCATTGGTATATAAACAAAGAGTTAAAATTATGTTTTCTTTTACAAGTGCTCAGGAAATACTGGATTCCTTTATGCCCCCACTGTCATAGTCAGAATCATAGCCTATAGAATCATAGCATATAGCCTAATTCGTTATCCTAGGAAGCGCTGGTGCAATAGATATAGCCTATGAAGTAATCAAACCTGTGTAGAATTATGCAGGAATACAGAACAGTCCCAGAGCCAACGGTTAAAACGGCGGAGGGCGTAAAATAATGTTTGCACTTAATGATTCAAATAATGTTAAAGAACATGGCGAAATGGCACTTTATTTGGTGCTCTTGTAAGAATACAAACAGCACACTAAAAACAAAAGTGGGGGCTAAGGAAACGAAAAATCATTGTCTCTGATTCACCCTATTTGTTTATGCCTCTGCCTTATTGCAGTCCCTTATTTGTTCACCATTAACACCATGGTCTGTCCGAATGGCTCACCGGGACTGAAAGTGTTGTCAACAAATGGATTTCTTCTCCTAATGAAATATTCTCGTCCTTACTCTCAACGGTGCGTCCACCATCATATATGAGCGCCATCTTATGCCTTCTTCTCCAGAGGAAGGGCCAGTCGAGAACAGATTCAACTGTCATCAGATAAACTTCAACCTCATTATCTCCTTACATCTGCAACTGTGCATTGATCCCATCGCAAATATTTACTCCTGATTCGTTACTATGTAATAGCCCATGAATGACACACCCCGTTTTTTCGCGTGCTCCCTTTTTAGGCCTTCATAGAGAATTAAAGCCAACATATGGAGGATATTGGCCCGTCGCTTGAGTTGTGCTAAGGATTTATTTTTTCCTCATCCCGTTTAAATGCACAGGGACACGAGACCTCAGTAGCCTACACACACAGCGGGACATCATATTTGAGAGAGTTTGTACAAGTACAATCGAAAAAAAAAAGAAATTCGTTCGAGGACAATTTCCGTTAAAGATTGTACAGCGGCTTAATATAGGCTTCCATCTTATAAATTATACTATAATTGATATTTACAATATTCGCAACGAGTATCCTACCAATACCATGCCTACTCTGTGCTACACAGGCTAGGCTTTGCTACTCATAAAACAGTACTGAGGAAGCCTCCATATTTCTACAAAAACATAGGCTATACATTTTCTTGTTATCACTGGATTAAAATAATGCTCCTAAACCAGCTGTGACTCTTGCAAAAACAAGATGCCCCTCACAAGTGAAACGCGGAAATCCATTCAACTGTGTCGATTCACCAAAACCATAAACAAGGGGTTGTAAATATCACTGGAAGACTGCATCCACGTAAATACGACTTAAGATATCATCATTGTGTTGCATAATTAATCATTAAATGCCGGCACTTCACATTTCATCCAAAGAAGGAATCGCGTTTCTATTGTGTCGGGGGCCTTTTAATAAAATATGAAACGCGGCGTCGTTTCTCTGGCACTACTTGGGGGCTGTCCACATCGGCATGTCCAAGCCAGCATGACCAGGTGTACCGAAAAACCTATCATTTATTTAAGGGCCTTGAGATTACCGAGAGCTTTTTACGACACTGAGGAAATAGGTTAACATGTACTTTGAGATAAGCAGGCCCTAATATGAATAAAGAAATAAATAAAATGAATCATGGGAATCATGTGGGCCTAACGGCATCATCTGAGCCATGCCAATATCAGAGCTCTTGATATGCCCAAATCTAAAATATTCCCAACCTTACTGTAAACGTCTTAAAAACGAACGAAGGAAGGAATGAATAACATTAATGGAGTATTGCCCTTGAAACGTATCAGCTGTCTGAGGAACTGCCTGGCATGCTGCCTAATTCTGTCACGGTTCAAAGGTGTATTCATTTGAATGAAACAAATGTTGGAAATGGCTTGTGCGCGAACTCTCCCCTGTGGCTGCCGCGCGCATAATGCAACAGATGGGCGAAAGGGGCAAATATTTTAAAAGCCAAAAAATAGCAACAATGAGAGCAAACAATGAATTGTGCTTTGCAGAGAGGCAAAGATAAGACATATGCCAATTGGTAAATTCACCGCCTGGTGCCATAATCCTGAGTCCTACAGATTCCGCCATAATCCAAAGTATTACAGCGGTGGCGGGGTATTACAGAAAAGAAATCTGAAAGGGAATTGTCCTCCGGTTGGATAACCCAAGAACAGCAGAGGCGTGCGCATTATGTCCGGTAGCAAATCGCCGGAGGTCTGATGCGGGGCACTGACCCACTCTGAGAATAGCCCTATACGCACGTCTTTTCTGACGATGGCACAAATCAAACATAAGAAAAGATCATGGTTTCTTACACGAACCAAACGCACAAACACACACACACACACACACACACACACACACACACACACACACACACACACACACACACACACACACACACACACACACACACACACACACACAAACCTCGGTTGCTTCAATCGCAAGTTAAACAAGCTAAGTGCAGGCCAACGGAATGCCATGAACTAATGAAACAATTAGACACAGCAACTAGCCCGGCTCCTCCACGGCACATTCATACAGAAAACCCGCGTGTCCCAAGCATCATGACCTGGGTGAACTGTACCTTTCCGTAGCTCGTCGCTTTGCGTAAGCAGCGCAAACAGCATCTCTGTGTTATTGGCTGCGTCTTTTGGAGAGCTCCGCTCGCGCTCGCTTTGCTGCCCATCCATGGCTCATGCCCCGACAACATCAACAACAACAAACTACAAACACTCTCTCTGTCGCCGTGCGACTGTATTCGGACTCGCCTTGAACGAATCTAAACGAAAATATGCGGAAAGACTCAGGCAATGGTGGTAAAAACGTGTGCTCCGTGCAGTGCGTAAGCGTAGCCTGCGATGAGAGAAGTGGATTACGCCGCCTTGTTTTCCGAATGACTGTTCTGTTGCAACAGGACGGGGCAGATTATCACCCCGCTGTGGAGCATGGAGAGGGGTACCAACGCCAAGGCTCGCTCAACACATGAGGAAAGGCACCTGGAGAAAGTTAGCTTTTTAATGAAATGAAATAAAATGAAATTAAATGAAATGAAAAATAACTACTAGCTGAGTTTCAATTTGCTTTTGACGTTTTCCATCTGCATAAATAAACATAATAATACCGCTGGAATATATGCTTACATGAAAACAATTTAACTGTGTAGTTTGCAATGTACAACATGCACTTCGATGTGCTCAAATATTTGGAGACCTGCGCCAGCAGTTGCAAAGACAAGGCCATGGACGCGGATACAGCAATAATTGAACATGATACTCCGCACTGAAATGGCTTATTACACAAATCATTATTATTATTGTCTCATTATTTGATGAGAATATAAATAATAACATATGTTATAACAATATTTACTTCACATGACTGTAACATTTCACTGCATTATATGCATGTGACAATTAAAATGTGAATCTGAACTTGTATACAGTAAATCATAGCATTGTGCATTTTATTCGATTATGTATTATATCATGTTAAATTACATTACATTACATTATTGTTTACACATTTCGATAAATTGTTTTGACGAACTGTCGCCATTGCTGTGTCACAATTATTTGGAAGTTATCTTGGAATCGGCCTTTTGGATTTTAGTATAGTATGAGCATGGGTGGTGCCTGCGGATGGAGTACAATTATATATTTCTTTTACAGCTATTTTCGTTTCATGCACTTACCGCACACATGTACAGACGCTCACACACACACACAGTCTTTCTCTTTCTCTCTCTGTCACACACACACACACACACACACACACACACACGGGCGCGCGCGTTTGGCATGTGCCTTCAGAAAGACAACTGTTTGCTTTAGGAAGAATTGGCTGTTCAATAAAATGTTGATCGAGTCAACACCCAGATGAATTTTATTGACAGTGATCTCCAGCGCAAAAGAGCGCCTTGGGAAATCAAGCGTAGTGCCACCGCCGCCTGGGCCCTTGATGAATTCAAAATCAATGACCCATTTGCCTGTATTTTCAGAGTATATGAAACGCATTTTGGTGAAAGGTGCGGGATGCATCAATGTTCGCTCTTACTTTTATGCTTTATAATATTTTTATGTCTTATTGATCGCTCACTTTAGAGGGGTGGGGACGACAGTAATGGCTCCGCGTGAGCTATGTTTGCATCCGATATGTAAGGATAAGCGTGGGAAAAAGTGGGTGCCGAAATGCTAAAAGTGCAAGCACAATCAATGTTGTCATCCTCACTGTTTTTAAAAGCAGGTGCGTAGCCACATTTCTAACCTGCTCTAAATGTTGTATTTTCGTATGGTTCCAAGCAACTAAATGAATACAAAGATTTCACCTGCTGCAATTATTTTCCTTTGCGTGTTCTACTTTTCGTGACAGCCCTCGATTTTTCATTCTAACCAAATCTGATCTTTTGGACGTGATACATGCTCGAATGTTTAATTTCTTAAATGGCTTTGGCCTGTATTCCTCTATCTCTGAGACTAAGGCCTATTTAAGGACACACACACACACACACACACACACACACACACACACACACACACACACACACACACACACACACACACACACACACAACTTCACTGTGGAGGTGCGACACAATCTCCCCTTCGTTGCCACAAGCTTCCCAAATGTAATGCTCTGCGTGTCGCACACTCATCCAGAGCGCCCCATCTCGGGCCTGTTCTGCCGCTGTGCTGTTCTGCTGCTGTGCTATTCCTCAAGTTTCGCACCTGTCACAGAAGAACCCGATACCTGTTGCGCGTCCCTGGGCAGTTAACGGAACGCACGGAGGGACACACACAGCCTGAGCGAGGGTCCCGGTTGTATTGTCCTCGTGCTCGACCCCAGGTGCATGCGCGTCGGTGGTCGTCTCCTAACAGCCGCGAGCGCCGGGGTGAGATGACAGCACGCGCCACACATCTGCTCTGCTCGCGCACAATGTCGCTCATTACGTATTCATAACGTATCCCACGCGCAGGAGAGAGACAGAGCGAGGGACAAAACCTCCGAGTCCTGTTGGACTGGGGCATGAAACAAATACTGCACACGAAAAAGAAGAGACCATATAGGCTAGTTTAATAGCCTACTACGCAATATGATGGTGTTACTCCACTGCCATTGAGATAGTCTAAATTGGTATAAAATTAGTAGCAGTCTAGTCTAAATGGCAGAGAATTATTTGCAGTATTGGGTGGCCTTCTTAAAGCATATCAATACATATACATACAACATATCAACTATAATGTCCAACAGCCTCAACTAACCAACTATCAGAACGGGTGAACCGACATACATGATTTCCAGCAACTCATGTCACTTGTTGAGACCGGCTTCCTCCCCCCGGGTGGCTGCTCAATCAATTTCATGCCTCATTTCGAGGATGCAAATGTGTTAAACTGCATAACATACAAGTGGATGCTTCGCTGCACAGCGCATTACAAGTGGCACGTCTCGTAAAATTACGCCAAAAAATGGCAATATAGTTTAACATAAACAGGGCTTATCCACTATAGTTTAACATTCAACAGTGCGTATCCACTATAGTTTAACATAAACAGTGCTTACCTTGGCTTGAACTGTATCTCGAGTAATTTCCAGGATTTTGACAGCTCGAGCCTGGGTGTTCGAGCAACATTCTGACCAATGGCGCGTTTTAGCAAAAATACACACGCTCGAGATTAAGACTGTACAGTGCTAATCATGAAAACGCCTACAGGTAGCAAATCGGCTATTACCAGCGATTATTTCTACGCCGTTACCGACTCCAGATCTGAAATACACTAGTCCCAGGTGGTTTTGAGCCCGGTATGAGACGGAGCCTCGCAAAACCTGGCCCACGGAGCCGAGAAGCGCGCGTCCTGACCCTCGCGGCATAAAACACCGTGTCCGTTTGAGTCCAGGCTTAGGAGGCGAAGTGCAGTGAGGGGGATTCCTGACAACGATGCGAGTCACCTGACCTCTGGATACTGTTCTTTTTAGCATAACCAAACTAAAGAGGCGAGTGTCGGTGCCGCCGGGAGTTAAAAAGCTCTGCCCTGTCCTCGGTGCTGAAGGGGAGTTTCTAGGCGCGTGAGGCGGAGGCGTGTGTATACGGACGCCCCCCTCCCTCCCCGTCTTCGAAACAAGCCTGCCCCCTTATCCCTTCCTGTGCTACACGTGTCCATCTCTCATCGCGCACAATAGGGCACCGGGCACCGCGTCGGGATCATGGCTCTCGTGCCATTTCGTAGTGTTTGCTTCTCTTTTGTTGGACCAAGAGAAGCGCACAACACAACCCTGAGATGCCTACTTGTCCTGGAAGAACATTGCAGAGTCCACTTTGGACATACAGTAGCTGTAGTCAAAACGCACAGATAATGTTTTTTTTTGTTTTGTTTCTCGGACAAATATGCATTGTTTACTGTGGTGTGTAAATTTGTTTTCAGTGGCACTAGGTAATTTTAAGTGAAACTATAACTGGTGCCGTATTGCCTGGACCTGCAATAGAATGGGACTTGTGAATGAAGATTTCGATGTACAGAGCAAATGTATTTTTTTTGCGTATAGGCCTACCTGAATTTAGAAGCCCAAGGACATTTATTTTCGTGTGCGTTTATTTTCAATTTGCATGTGGACATTTTTTCTTTCTTTCTGTCATTCTTTCTTTAGTAATTTCTGTCACGAACCTTTGCAAAATATTATGGAATGGGAAATAACTTAATTTATGCCTGTTTTACTGTAACTAAGATCTATCTATCTATCTATCTATCTATCTATCTACAGTATCTATCTATATATCTATCTACAGTATCTATCTATCTATCTATATATCTATCTATCTATCTATCTATCTATCTATCTATGTTTTCTGAAAGAGGCATTTGTTTTCATCTCCCCAAGCGAGTTTTCTGGCCTGTCTAATCCCCCGTCAACAAGTCAGACTGATCTCTTTATGCAGATTATAGAGGAACGCCCGTAAAGCTGGAAGAAGCATATACTGTAACTAGGTTTCTAAACCGAGAACAGTCCCAAAGGAGCTTAGACGGGACAGAACAACAGGCTAGATTCGGCTGATTTTCCTGAGAAGAAAAGCCTTTTTAGGTACGTGAGCGTCCGTTTGTTATTTTCTCCGTGGCTTGTCTCTTCTCAGAAATATTAGGCTTCGAGGAGAAAAAAAAATATTATATGGCGCCGAGAATCCGTGTTTCATATCATCCCCCACAGCAACAGTAACAGCAACATCACAGTGTCATTGAATTACGCTAAATAATAATATTAAAACCCTTGTATTTCAGATCCAGTTCTATAGGCTATTTACATATGGATATTACACAATATATAATAAAAAAATATTATTCTTTTTTTTATCATTTCATTATTAAGACAACAGATCACAAATTGAAAATGCTTTCTAAGCACAATTTAACCTTGGCATTTCGTTTTATATTTGGTGTATACATTTTGCAAATGTGTTGGTCTTTGGAGGCAGCTAATTCCAGCCCCTCATAGTGTTGGGAGGATAACAGCACAGTGATAGGCCTGCTACTCCATCATTCACATGAAATGACTTTAATCTGTTCCAGGAACAGGTGATGTGGGCGTGGGGATCCAGCCAGAAGTGGCCGCAGATAACATCTCCATCTGGAGTCCCTGGAGCTGGACCCGTCTCACTGCCACAGAGAGACTCTAGTCCCACATGCACATGCCACAGAGGGACTGTAGTCCCACATGCACATGGAATCACTTGTTCTGGTTAAACCCAGATGCACAAATCATCATGGAATCACCGGCCCAGAACTGGCCTTGAGTTCCTGTCAAAAAAATACATTTCAATATGATACAATTTTGCTGATAAAGCATAATACGTAGCCTATTGATGAAGATATAAAGACTATATATAAAGGGATAAAGTATAAAGGTAGCCTATAGATAAACATATAGACTATAGATGAATAGATAACATATAGAAACTATAGATGAAGATATATATATAGGTAGAGAGTAGGCACTGTAGAGACCAATGATACTCCCGGTTGGAGTTTCAGCAGCAGGAATAATGAAACGTTAATAAGAACATAGCTATATATATATATATATATATATATATATATATGTGTGTGTGTGTGTGTGTGTGTGTGTGTGTGTGTGTGTGAGCATAGCCAGATAGACAGCACACAAAGCTCTTCAAGCTCATTGTTGACACAATTGTTGGTAGGAAGATGCATACACAGCGATGCACTGACAACATAAGGCTCCAGAGCCCTCAAAGAGAAGCCCTCCAGCACACACACACACACACACACACACACACACACACACACACACACACACACACACACTCCAGCCACACGGCCTCCTCTTGAGATGTGCGGTGTGTCGCGACACCAGGCGCAGGGTTTGATCTATTCAGGAGGGTAATGGGGAGGGGAGGGGGGGGGGGGGGGGGGTCCTGGAGTGAGTGCAGTGTGGCTGAAGAAGAACCGGACACACACACACACACACACACACACACACACACTCTGAGCGAGTGTGTGCACTAGCGGCTAGTGAGGGGTGTGTGTGTGTGTGTGTGCCCGGTCCCTTTTGTGGAGCGCTATTATTGGCTGATTGCTGCTACTCCCTCAAGTGGACCCCAGGTGGGTTAACACTGTAGCAATCTACTGAGATGAGGGAGCAGCGCACACAAGTGTGCAGGGAGGAGGAGAGGAGAGAGGGATGAGAGAGAGGGGGACAGAGGAGAGAGAAGCGAGAGAGTGGGAGGAGAGAGAGAGGAGCGAGAGGAAAGAGGGAGAGATAGGGATGAGGGAGAGCGAGGAAAGGGGGGGGAGAGGAAGACAAGAGGGAGAGAAAATAGTGTTGGGGGGGGAAGCGGAGTCAGAAGAGACAGAAAGAGATGGAGGGAGATGAAAGAGTGTGAGAGGGAGAGAACAGGGAGAAAGAGGGGGAGAAAGGGAGGGAAGGAGAAGATGGGGAAAGAGGAGAGAAACAGAACTAGAAAGAAAGAAAAGAGAGAGAGGAGAGAGAGAGATAGGAAGTGAGATGGGAGAAAAAGAGGCAATGAAATGGAGATGGACACACACACACACACACACACACACACACACACACACATACAGACAGTGAGAGTGAGAGGGAGGGAATAAGAGAGAGAGGGAGAGAGAGTGAGGGAGAGAGATAGAGGGAGAGAGAGAGAGGGAGAGAGAGAGAGAGAGAGAGAGAGAGAGAGAGAGAGAGAGAGAGAGAGAGAGGAGAGGGAGAGAGATAGAGGGAGAGAGAGAGAGGGAGAGAGAGAGAGAGAGAGAGAGAGAGAGAGATGGTGGATCATGTGGGTTGGGCTTGAGAGGAGGGGCTCTGTGTGTGTGGACTGAGCTGAGGTGTGTGTTCATACAGAGGTTCATCTGAATAAGGTACACACACACACACACACACACACACACACACACACACACACACACACACACTAAATTTAAAAAATATACAGTTTGGTTAATTCACACACACAATCATTATGAAATAGTATTGTGCGATAGTAGTAGCCTAGCTAAACAGACGACGGACTCCCATCCTGAGCTGTCTGGATGTGTGTGTGTGTGTGTGTGTGTGTGTGTGTGTGTGTGTGTGTGTGTGTGTGTGTGTGTGTGTGTGTGTGTGTGATGTAAAAGTGTAGCGCTGTGCTGGTGGCCAGAAGTCATGCGCCATCAATCAATTTAATATTTCCTAACGATGACCCGCATGCAGTGAAAGGAAAATATGAAATATGATGATCTCTCCCCCTTGCTGTTTCTTTCCTTCCTCTAATGTACGTGTGTGTGTGTGTGTGTGTGTGTGTGTGTGTGTGTGTGTGTGTGTGTGTGTGTGTGTGTGTGTGTGTGTTGGGAAAATCGCCTGTGTGATTGATGTGTTGTGCCGGGAAAGCCTAATTCCTGCGTGTCCCCATTCTCTCCCCTCTGTCTCCACTAAGCGAGCCGCTCGTTTGCATATGCAGGCGCAACATTCCGGCGGCGGGATATTGATTGCGCAGCCATTCCAGATTTATGACTCACTCCGCGTGATCTACAGCTCCATACATAATAACAAACTGTAAGTGGCGGGAAAAATGTCACAATCAGCCAAACGCACTGACAGTGGTGCGCGCGCACACACACACACACACACACACACACTCATACACAGACACACACATACTCTCACACACTCATACACACACACACACACACACACACACACACACACACAGACACACACACACACTCATACTGCACACACACACACACACACACACACACACACACACACACACACACACACACACACACACACACATACACACACACACTCATACACACACACATACACACAATCTGACAAGCATACCATGCACCCGTTCACCCTCACAAGGACACACACTCACACGCACACACTCCAGGTCCCTATCATCATGTATTGCATGTGACGATAAAAAAACACTCCACCTGGAGGAGCTGATCAGAGACCGATTAGGGACTCACGTTCTAGACTATATTGGCCAATCAGGGACTCACGTTCTAGACTATATTGGCCAATCAGGGACTCACGTTCTAGACTATATTGGCCTATCATGCAGGAACTCACATTCTAGACTATATTGGCCTATCAGGAACTCACGTTCTAGACTGCCTTGGCCGAGCAGAGACTCAAGTTCTAGACTGCCTTGGCAGCCCATCTGCAGCAGCCCTCCTTAAACACATAATCTCGGATGGAGTGTGTGTGTGTGTGTGTGAGTGTGTGTGTCAGATGGAGTGTGTTTGTTGACTCAGCTAAATACTGTTATTGGCTCCTCCAGCTCGCAGACTGGACGCCTAGATCGCCCCAGCAGAGTGAATCATCCAGTGCACTGTGTGTGTGTGTGTGTGTGTGTGTGTTTGTGTGTATATGTTTGCGTGTTTCTGCATTTCAGTGTTTCTGCACTACAGTAGTGTGTGTGTGTATCTAGGAGTGTGTATGTATGTATGTATGTATGTATGTATGTTTGTACAGTAGGTGTGTATGTGTGTATGTAGGTGTGTATGTGTGTGTGTGTGTGTGTGTGTAGGTGTGTAGGAGTGTGTGTGTGTGTGTTTGTGTGTAGCTGTGTGTGTGTGTGTGTGTGTGTGTGTTTGTGTGTATATGTTTGCGTGTTTCTGCATTTCAGTGTTTCTGCACTACAGTAGTGTGTGTGTGTATCTAGGAGTGTGTATGTATGTATGTATGTAT
>NC_085007.1:2453942-2486442 GCF_963854185.1 Sardina pilchardus | reverse complement strand
CACACACGCACACACACACACACACACACACACACACACACACGCACACACACACGCACACACACACACACACACACACACACACACACACACACACACAGGTACAGAACTATAGAAATACATGCATGAACATGGGCAAACAAAAACAGACAGAAACACATTCAAAATGAGCACCTTACAGTAAATGTCCATTCACCTCAGAGCAGTGCGCTGCATTGGAGTACTTTTAACCAGAACAGCGCAACAGAGGTCCAGTAGTTGAGGCCTGTTGACCCGTGTCATGTACGACAGCGTAGATAAGTGACCATTATCCTGCCCAGTGACGTCTCCGACAGGGGAAGCCGTGGTCATCATCGCTGTTTCCCTGCTCAGGTGAGGAGCTCTGAGAGGACCTGTTGAACACTGCCCCCCTCTGTCCAGTCCCCCAACGTCACCTTGACCAGGAGAAGGACGAGGCTCCTCCCCCAGTGCAGGGGGCTGCTGTTTGACCAGGAGAAGGACGAGGCTCTTGCTCCAGTGCAGGGGGCTGCTGTTTGACCAGGAGAAGGACTAGGCTCTTGCTCCAGTGCAGGGGGCTGCTGTTTGACCAGGAGAAGGACTAGGCTCTTGCTCCAGTGCAGGGACCAGGAGAAGGACTAGGCTCTTGCTCCAGTGCATTCATGTGCTTGAGTGCACTGGTGTGCATGATTGGAGAGTGTGATGTTCCCCTCCCTTGTCCAGCGAGTGATTAAAGAGTTCTTCATTACAGTAAGCTTCTCTCCAGTGCAGGGACCAGGAGAAGGACTAGGCTCTTGCTCTTGCTCTTCATTAAGCTTCCTCTCCACTGTGATGAGTACCAGAAGTGATGGCAGAGGAAGAATCTGAGGCCAGTCAATCCATAAGCCACTCATATTCGGACAAACGTGCTTCACACACACACGTGTTTAAACTATACATTCTGATGCAGGTGCTACACACACATGTTTAACCTATACATTCTGATGCAGGTGCTATAAACGTGTTTACTGTAACCTATACATTCTGACACAGGTACACACAAGTGTTTAAACTATACATTCTGATGCTGGTACTACACACAAGTGTTTAAACTATACATTCTGATGCAGGTGCTACACACAAGTGTTTTAGCTACTTGCCACACCTGCTGTTCTGTTGGTGGTGTGTGTGTGTGTGTGTGTATGTGTGTGTGTGTGTGTGTGTGTGTGTGTATGTGTGTGTGTGTGTGTGTGTGTGTGTGTGTGTGTGTGTGTGTGTGTGTGTGTGTGTGTGTGTGTATGTGTGTGTGTGTTGTGGCCACTGGGGACCCACTGATGGACAGAGATAGAATGGGGGGACGCAGAGACACAAAGGAGGAGTCTGCAGCTCAACAGATGGATCAGCTCTCCTCCTCCCTCTCCTCCTCCTCCTCCTCTTCCTCCCCCTCCTCCTCCTCTTCTCCTTCATCCTCCTCCTCTTCTTCATCCTCTCCCTCCTTCTCTTCCTCCTCCCTCTCCTCCTCCTCTTTTCCTTCATTCTCCTCCTCCTCTTCTTCATCCTCTCCCTCCCCCTCCTTCTCTTCCTCCTCCTCCTCCTCCCTCTATTCTTCCTCTCCCTCCTCCTCCTCCTCCTCCTCTGTGGTCCCACTACATAAAGTTTGGGCTGGAATCTCCAACAAATCCTACTCACTTCCTCACAACAATAACAGAGAGAGAGAGGGGGGGGGGGAGAGAGAGAAAGTGATAGTGATGAATGGGGGAGAGAGAGAGAGAAAGAGAGAAGAGAGATGGTGTCAGACAAAGAGAGAGGGAGTGTGTGTGTGTGTGTGTGTGTGTGTGTGTGTTTAGGGATTTGCTCATTGCTCATGCTCGTGCTACCTGACCGCTTGTGTGTCCACATTAGGAGTCGGGGTCACGGCCAGACAATGCCTCCAGCTGACCCATACTGGCCCGTACTGGTCTACACACAGCTGCTGCGGAGCCACTCACACGACACACACACACACACACACACACACTAGCCCCTCACACGACAGCCACGCAGCGCAGCCTGCACAGAGGAGTGCAAGACTACACACACACACACACACACACACACACACACACACACACACACACACACACACACACACACACACTAGCCCCTCACACTACAGCCATGCAACAGCCTGCACAGAGGAGCACAAGACTCCACACACACACACACACACACACACACACACACACACACACACACACACACACACACACACACACATACTGTCCTATTCCCATACGCTAGGATATGCTCCACTTCCATACTGTCCCATTCCCATACGCTAGGATATTCTCCACTTCCATACTGTCCCATTCCCATACGCTAGGATATTCTCCACTCCACATGGGCCCATTCCCATCTCTCAGGCTGCACCCGTGGGCGTGGGCAACAGGATGTGCGTCCATGAATCTGATATCAATTATGATAAAAAAAAACATTGAGCTTGGCCAGAGGAGGCCAACTGTTTATGAAAACATGGTGAAGCGGTGCAACTCAGAGGTTTAAGAGTGTGGAGCACAGGGTCACGATAATAAGACACCATTAGTAGCCTCTTCTTAAGATAGCATAATCTCACTTTAAGAGCCGCCATTAGAGACACAAAAACAAGGACAGAAGCTTTACAACACAAACAAACACACACACACACACACACACACACACACACACACACACAGAAAGTGAGAGGGAGACAAAAACATACAAATAACCATTTACACAATGAGCTGAAACAATATGGCTCACAGAGTATTATGATAAGATGAGGAAATCAGGCTGCTCATTAGTAAATGTATCTCTTCTCTCTCTCACACACACACACACACACACACACACACACACACACACACACTCACTACTGTGTGGGCCAGGACAGGGCAGTGGTCCTCAGCTCCCACAATCCCCTGCTCTTACCAGCTTACGCGGGGGCCAGAGACCAGCATTAGGGCTGAGCGCGGCGCGGCGCGGTGCGGGGTGGGGCGGCGGTCAGGGCAAAATGGCCATTAGAGTCCGAGTAAGGGGATTGGCCAGAGCAGGCCAGCCTTGTCTTGGGATTGCAGGCCACAGCTGAAGTTTTAAGAGGGTTTACCAGCCCACTAAGAGTCTTCAGCCTTGTGCACAGCACAGGAGGACTGAGGCGCGTGTGTGTGTGTGTGTGTGTGTGTGTGGGGGGGGGGGGGGGGTGACAATGCCCTGGGATCCCCCCAGTCCTGTTCCAGACTGCACAGAAGAGCCGGGCTTTGGGAAGATTTGCTTGTACTTTCTCATTAGGCAAATTGGTTTGTCCCCCTCCCCTTAGTACCCACCCCCCTCCAACTCCCTCCTCCCTCCTCTTAACACACACACACACACACACACACCCTCCCACTGTCCCTCGGCAGGCACGCTCTGCCTGGGAGCTGGTGTGTGTTATTGTTTGTGAGCCGTGCGGTGCCGTGCGGTGTGGTGTGGTGGACGTGGGCGTGGACAGGAGGGGAGGGGGCCTCTCTGCGCTGCGTCTCCCCGCCCAGCCCTCACTCTCCCTGGGCAGCGGCGGGGCTGAGCCCTGGGCCCCTCTGGTGCTACTGGAGCTCCTGGGGACAGACAGGTCAGCGAGTCCCACGAGACTGATTCACCCTTTGATGAGGATCAGCACGGAGCGACCTAATGATGAGCACACCAGGAAACACACACACTGCAACACACACACACACACACACGCACACACACACACACACACACACACACACACACACACACACACACATACACACACACACACACACACACACACACACACACACACACACACACACACACACACACACACACACACACGCGTGCACACACACACACGTGCACACACACACACACACACACACACACACACACACACACGTGCACACACACACAATTAACACTTTGAGCAACAACACAGAATGCTGAAACACTCAACTTTAAGAGTACTGCAACATCCCCAGAGGGCCTTAATGATACACTTACGGATATGCATAGATAAAGATATAGCTATAGATATATCACACAGCTCTACATAGATAGCTATAGATATCACACAGCTCTACATATGCATAGATAGCAATAGATATATCACACAGCTCTACATATACATAGATAGCTATAGATATATCACACAGCTCTACATATGCATAGATAGAGCTATAGATATATCACACAGCTACATATACATAGATAGCTATAGATATATCACACAGCTCTACATATACATAGATAGCTATAGATAAATCACACAGCTCTACATATGCATAGATATAGCTATAGATATATCACACAGCTCTACATATACATAGATAGCTATAGATATATCACACAGCTCTACATATACATAGATATAGCTATAGATATATCACACAGCTCTACATATGCATAGCTATAGATATCACACAGCTCTACATATGTATAGATAGCTATAGATATATCACACAGCTCTACATATACATAGATATAGCTATAGATATATCACACAGCTCTACATATGCATAGATATAGATATCACACAGCTCTAGGTATGCATAGATAGCTCTAGATATCACACAACTCTAGGTATGCATAGCTAGCTATAGATATCACACAGTTCTAGGTATGTATAGATAGCTATAGATATCACACACAGCCCCATAAGGAAAATATATAGAAAAAACTTATATGCAGCAATGTGTTTTATATAGAAAACTTGTATGATTTATTCTTGAAAGTGGCCCCTTTCTCGTTTTCCTCATACAGCTTCATAGGCCAGTACTTACAGGTTACAATGTTTTATATGCTTCAGGTTACACAGATTTAGCAAGGATCTTATAATGGTTTCACTGGCAAATAAAAATCTATCAGGTTTTCCATATGGGGCTCTACGTAGTGCGTCATGCGTTCTAGCCTGCTTGGGTTCCATCCATGCCTTCTAGCCTGATTGGGTTCCATCCATGCGTTCTAGCCTGCTTGGGTTCCATTCATGCGTTCTAGCCTGCCGGGGTTCTGTCCATGCACAGACTACAGTTGAGGTTCTGGTGGTGTAGTGGAGGGTACATACTCTACTGTATGTTCTCAACATTCTCAAAAGTGGTAGAGCTTTGTAAAATGTGAATTAAATATAATTATATGATTTACAAATGTACAATACTGTAGTTACAATGACAGAAAATATGAGAGCACTTTGAATTTGATGCCAGCAACACAAGTGGGCACACTTAGCCTCTTCACAGCTGTACAGTATTTATCAAACCTCTCATTCAGCGGGTGATCAGTTTATGCTGTACAGTATTTATCAAACCGTTCATTCAACGGGTGATCAGTTTATGCTGTACAGTATTTATCAAACCTCTCATTCAGCGGGTGATCAGAGCCTTTCTCTGCCTCCGAACGCAATTTGCAAACTGAACGGCATACTTCAATCACAAGCGCGGTTGAATTAATTTAATTGATGACAACATTAAAGGGAATCAAACGCTTAGCGATCATGAGACAATACATTACATGACAAGATGTCAACAAGCAGAGCAGTAATGAAGAGCAGTAGTTCTACTCAGACTACTTGTGCACGCATATCTAGCACGTAGGAACGCTTAAGTGGGTGATGTGAAAGAGACAGGGCTAAAATATATATATGTACAGGATATATCATATATATATATATATATATATATATATATATATATATATTGACAACGTACTCAAGTAGACACCTTCCATACTCAAGTTGGACTGGGCCTGACATGACCCCGATCCAGACAGAACTCAGAGACAGAACACAGAGGTTCTGGGCCGGATATGAACCTAACTGAGATAGAGTGGGAGAAAGGGACTCAAGAAACCCCAGTGCTGACTCCATGGATGAGGTGGATCCATAGGCAATTGTCTAAAGGGATTCTCCATGACAGGTGACTGGACTGAGGTGTCCACACTCAGAGTGAGAGATGTGAATGTGCTTAATATATATAGGTCTGTGTGTACGACTTGTGGTGTATTGAAGTGCTCTTAATATTGCAAACAAACAAACAAACAAACTAGCAATTTATCAGCAATCCTATTCAAATATTGAAAATAACTCTGTATAAAAACACACAATGCATATGATATTGGGTAAAATGTATATAAACAATGTGAAATGAAAAGTGACATTTTTGAAAAGAACATTTGTGGATCACCTCAAGAAAATGAAAAACTGTTCATCTAAATTCTTTTCTTCTTCTGTATGTTCATTTGTGGATGCTGAGAGTGTGTGTGTGTGTATGTGTGTGTGTGTGTGTGGATGCTGTGAGTGTATCTGCTTCCCTTCATCTGCACGTCTACATTATGATGAAGAACTCCGCCAGTGGCCCTGTGGCCGATCCCTGAAGAAAATATGGAGGAATAATATCACTGCATATGCACAGGCGGAGGGTAAATCTGCGTACTGAAAAACACCTGCCGTTTCACAGTCCATCTGACAGAGTGTGTGTGTGTGTGTGTGTGTGTGTGTGTGTGTGGAGCGGGACCAGATCCCAGGCAGTGATTGTGAAAATGCACACATGCAAACGCGTTACATTAATCTCCCTCCCGCTACTGAATGTCAGATAAGGAAGCAATTCATCACACAGGAGTCCCAATAGCGCACGCGCTGACCTTCCGTCTGGAGCCAGAGCCGCGAGAGTGGCCCCCGCACCCCCCTGTCACCAGAGCAGCTCTGTGGCCCCCTGCACCCCCCTGTCACCAGAGCAGCTCTGTGGCCCCCTACACCCCCCTGTTACCAGCCCGCAGCTCTGTGGCCCCCTACACCCTCCTGTCACCAGCCCTCCACATGTGGCACACAGTCCAACTGGCCATGGATCTAGAGCGCATATTACTGTAGAATGGGAAACATGATATCCTCATCAACACTTTCTAGTGTCCTGTGGCTGTACATTTTACATCCACACATTTTTGGTCATCATTCTTTATTTTTATTTTAACAATCAATAATTATTCATATTTCAGTAGATACAAGATACATTTTTTTAAGAAACATATTCGTTACCAAACAATTTCAGAGATAGGACACAAACTTAATTAAGGCACTAAATAACATATTGCATTTGAATAAAAGATGAACAAATGGCTGAACTAAATAGACAGATCTTTCTCAGATACAGCATACATATATGATGGGATCTGTGTTACATACATGCAAACGTGTGTAATGTCATGGCAGAAGTGACTTCCTGTGAGAGCTACTCAGTGATGGGTATCCAGAGCGTGACCGGACGTCTGTCACGCCCAGGAGGACTTAAAGCGCACAGACAATGGCCACAACAATAACACTGCACAGGAAAGGTAACGCAGACAGATGGTTCATGTTTTTACAAAATGGGCAGTTAAAAAAATGAAATAAATTTAATTTTAAATCTCCAATCAGCTTACTCAAATCTCATTTGGTCTTGGTGTTCTCGCAGCCCATAATAAGCGGGTCCAGTGTTGCTCGGGTCACAGGAAAAGCTGCTGACTCCGGGCCGGGATTAGAGCGTAAACAAACGCACACACACACCCACACACACACACACACTCCCCCGTCCTCCACAAAACAGTCTGTTTTCCAGCCTCACGTATTAGAAAGGAGATCCACAGCAGCCGAGCCGGAGAACACCTTCACTAAGTGACCCAAGCATATGTGTGGGGAGACACATTTACACACGTTTCTACAAACATTTACTGATCCACACAGGAGACCCTGAGCAAATGAACATGATCAAATAGCAACATTTATATTATTATTGCTGCAATAAAAAAATATGTTTAATTGATTAACATGTTTTATTACATTTTCGTCCTTTTGGAAAAACATATCAAACAGCATATTCCATAACCATAATTGTTGAAAACTAACATTCTACAGAAAGCAATGAAGAACAGGTTTATTTTTTATTTTTTATTTTTTATTTATGTATTTCTTTCTTTCTTTTGTGTATTCATGCCTTGTGTGGGCTTTGGGCACCTGGCATGGCCCAAGTGGTCAGATGAGATGCCCGGCCACGAGGGCAGCTGAGACGGAGCTGGATACACGTATCACTGGACACACCACTGAGCCGGACGCATCACTGGCTGCCGCGACTTCATCTGGACACACAGCTCACACTGCCCTCTAGTGGTGAAAGTGTGGCTCTGTTTCCTGCTCGGCTCTGCTCTCCTGTTGTGCTGGGCAGTGGGCACCACAGAGGACAGTCATCCTGTGAGTCCCTGGCCTCTGGGCAGCCGATGACCTCCGCACGGCACGCCCGCTGCATTAGGGTCCGTTATCCACTCTAACGGGATTTGAGAACGGAAACCGGTCTTGGCTGGAAGATGGAACATTTCATTAAGCACATCTGGGCCACTTTATTTATTGTTGTTCTTCTTTTTCCTTTTGAGATATTTAAATGACAATAGCATTAATCAGGGCTGATGGACCTTAATCCTCCTATATGGTCTCCATTACATTTGCCCGCTCCTTCATGCTACGCCGAGGCTAGAGGAAGAGACGATGACTTCACTGCATCGCCGATGTTCCCAGACTGCGTCCCAATTGGTGGATGACATCTCGTCACCCTTGTGCAGGCTGTCCAGGAACCAAGGGAGCAATGTTTGGGAGCAATAACAGTAACAGCATCGTAAGTCCCTCTGGAGAGCCGTCTGTTTAAACTTCCATATCTTAAAGCCCTCAGTGCCAGATCAATGCTAAATCCCCCACACACACACACACACACACGGCTCCTGCACTCGCCGGTCAATATTAAATGACAGAATTCCAGGAAGGCGCACTCTGGACACACTCAATACGTGATGATCCTTTAAGCTAGTGCCCTCCACATATTTAATGTTTGCCCTCTTTCCTCTTGATTTTCTTAAATGGGGAGGGGGGGGGGGGGGGGGGGCTCATTGTGATGATGGGAGAAGGAGGGGGGGGGGGGGGTATAGAGGGCATTTGGGCAACAACAACAAAAAAAGTGGCCCTGAAAATCCTGCTGTGCTGAAAGAATAGATCATCATCATTACTTTTATTATTTTTGTGGCGTTGCGGCCTGAAGATTTATACCTCATTAAATAAAGAGGCCTGAAAAGCGGCTCTGTGGCCTTTTGTCCACTCGGACTGATCGCGCGCTCAGGGCAGATTACACTGAGACATACAGTAATTATGTCCATATGAGGGGAGCCTCACCAGAAGAAGGGTGTGTGTGTGTGTGTGTGTGTGTGTGTGTGTGTGTGTGTGGGGGGGGGGGGGGGGGTATTGGTTGTGTGACTGGGGGCCAAAAAGGCTGTGACACAAAATACC
This sequence comes from Sardina pilchardus, assembly GCF_963854185.1. Classification (NCBI taxonomy): domain Eukaryota; kingdom Metazoa; phylum Chordata; class Actinopteri; order Clupeiformes; family Clupeidae; genus Sardina; species Sardina pilchardus. The sequence goes on along the minus strand of NC_085007.1, from coordinate 2,477,162 downwards.
ACGCGGCCAAAAACAATGGGGCTGAAGACGCGCTGCAACAGCTTGGCGCCTTCGTGGCCCTCAAAGTGCGCCGCAAATCTCCTTAAAAACACTCCTGACTTATGGCACAGCATCTCAATTGAGGCCACCGCGGTGAGCTACCAGTCCACACACACACACACACACACACACACACACACACAGTAGTGCTGGAGCGGCGCGTGTTGCATCAGGTCGTCTGTGTTTATTAAAGGCTTTGAACTCTGAACTCAGGGCCCAGAGATTATCTTTAATCGTGTGACGCTTGTCTTTGCTTTTTGATGTTTTACCCTAAAAAGATTATAGGGCTGGCTCATCATGGCCTCGTGACACACACACACTCACACACACGCATCCTTATTGTTTGGATATGAGAAGCATCTTTTCTTAACCCCCCCCCCCCCCCCCCAAAGCCCCTGATGCCACACAGAGCCTTGGCTGTGAGCAGTCATGCACGCAGAAATCGGATATCTTTATTAAGCCAAGGAGGACAGGGTGTTGACGTGTGGCATGGAGAGATTTTGTGAGTGTGTGTATGTGTGTGTGTGTGTGTGTGTGTGTGTGTGTGTGTGTATGCGTGAGTGTGTGTGTGTGTGTGGTGTGTGTGTGTGTGTGTGTGTGTGTATGTGTGTGTGTATGCGTGAGTGTGTGTGTGTGTGTGGTGTGTGTGTGTGTGTGTGTGTGTATGTGTGTGTGTATGCGTGAGTGTGTGTGTGTGTGTGTGTGTGTGGTGTGTATGTGTGTGTGTGTGTGTGTGTGTGTGTGTGTGTGTGTGTGTGTGTGTGAGTGTGTGTGTGTGTGTGTGTGTGTGTGTGTGTGTGTGTGTGTGTGTGTGTGTGCGTATGTGTGAGTGTGAGTGTGTGTGTGTGTGGTGTGTGTGTGTGTGTGTGTGTGTGTGTGTGTGTGTGTGTGTAGGGGAGGGGGGGGGGTGCAAGAGCGCTTGTCTGCTTAGTTTGGAACACAATGGATGCTGCTGATGAATAGCTGTGTTGTTATGGGAAGATCCTTCCACACACACCACCCCCCAACACACACACACACACACACACACACACACACAGACACCCCACCCACACACCACCCCCCCCAAGACACACACACACACACACACACACATCTCACCCCACACCACCCCCCAACACACACACACACACACACACCCCACCCCCCCCCCACACACACACACACACACATACACACACACACACACACACACACACCCCACCCCACACACACCACCCCCCAACACACAAACACACACACACACACCACCCCACACCCCTCCCCCCAACACACACACACACACACACACACACACCACCCCACACCTTCCCCCCAACACACACATCTCAGAAATCCCAAATGTTCCTATACCATTACATGAATGGCATGAATATCCAGCAAAATCTCTCCAAGGCCAAACGATTGAGCAGCAGAATATTGCCATGCCAACCATAGAATGAGCAGCAGAATATTGCCATGCCAACCATAGAATGAGCAACAGAATATCATCATGCCAACCATAGAATGAGCAACAGAATAGATCTAGAACTATCATCATACCAACCATAGAATGAGCAACAGAATATCACCATACCAACCATAGAATCAGCAGCAGAATATCATCATGCCACCCTTAGTGTGAGCAGCAGAATTTCGCCATGCCAACCATAGAGTGAACAGGGACACACAGCATCATCCACTGTAGCATTAGGCGGGGATTACATTAGCCAGCGGCAAGCGGCAGGTTTTGTATGTTCTCTATTGTTCGGCAGCGGAATGGTGACAACGCTGGCGTAACGCTAGCGTTGAGCAAACTGTGAGTTGAACTTGGTTCAACTTTGAAGCGCAACGCTCGGCTCGTCACAATCAGTTTTGGAATGTTTAGGTATTTTAACCAATCATATTCGTCTAAGGACGTAGCAACAAAGATTGAACTTAGGAACGAGATAGAATGTTTAGATTTATTATTATGGTCTGAGCGTTGCGTTACGCTTGCCGCTGCCGCTTGCCGCTGGCTAATGTGATCCCTGCCTTAGAGCCCACTGTAGCATTAGAGCCCACTGTAGCATTAGAGCCCACTGTAACATTAGAGCCCACTGTAGCATTAGAGCCCACTGTAGCTTCATAGCCCACTGTAGCATTAGAGCCCAATGTAGCATTAGAGCCCACTGTAGCTTCATAGCCCACTGTAGCATTAGAGCCCACTGTAGCTTCATAGCCCACTGTAGCTTCATAGCCCACTGTAGCATTAGAGCCCACTGTAGCTTCATAGCCCACTGTAGCTTCATAGCCCACTGTAGCATTAGAGCCCACTGTAGCTTCATAGCCCACTGTAGCATTAGAGCCCACTGTAGCATTAGAGCCCACTGTAGCATTAGAGCCCACTGTAACATTAGAGCCCACTGTAGCATTAGAGCCCACTGTAGCTTCATAGCCCACTGTAGCATTAGAGCCCAATGTAGCATTAGAGCCCACTGTAGCTTCATAGCCCACTGTAGCATTAGAGCCCACTGTAGCTTCATAGCCCACTGTAGCTTCATAGCCCACTGTAGCATTAGAGCCCACTGTAGCTTCATAGCCCACTGTAGCTTCATAACCCACTGTAGCATTAGAGCCCAATGTAGCATTAGAGCCCACTGTAGCATTAGCGCCCACTGTAGCTTCATAGCCCACTGTAGCATTAGAGCCCACTGTAGCTTCATAGCCCACTGTAGCAATAGAGCCCACTGTAGCATTAGAGCCCACTGTAGCATTAGAGCCCACTGTAACATTAGAGCCCACTGTAGCATTAGAGCCCACTGTAGCTTCATAGCCCACTGTAGCATTAGAGCCCAATGTAGCATTAGAGCCCACTGTAGCTTCATAGCCCACTGTAGCATTAGAGCCCACTGTAGCTTCATAGCCCACTGTAGCTTCATAGCCCACTGTAGCATTAGAGCCCACTGTAGCTTCATAGCCCACTGTAGCTTCATAGCCCACTGTAGCATTAGAGCCCACTGTAGCATTAGAGCCCACTGTAGCATTAGCGCCCACTGTAGCTTCATAGCCCACTGTAGCATTAGAGCCCACTGTAGCTTCATAGCCCACTGTAGCTTCATAGCCCACTGTAGCATTAGAGCCCACTGTAGCTTCATAGCCCACTGTAGCATTAGAGCCCACTGTAGCATTAGAGCCCACTGTAGCATTAGAGCCCACTGTAACATTAGAGCCCACTGTAGCATTAGAGCCCACTGTAGCTTCATAGCCCACTGTAGCATTAGAGCCCAATGTAGCATTAGAGCCCACTGTAGCTTCATAGCCCACTGTAGCATTAGAGCCCACTGTAGCTTCATAGCCCACTGTAGCTTCATAGCCCACTGTAGCATTAGAGCCCACTGTAGCTTCATAGTCCACTGTAGCAATAGAGCCCACTGTAGCATTAGAGCCCACTGTAGCATCATAGCCCACTGTAGCATTAGAGCCCACTGTAGCATTAGAGCCCACTGTAGCTTCATAGCCCACTGTAGCTTCATAGCCCAATGTAGCATTAGAGCCCACTGTAGCATTAGCGCCCACTGTAGCTTCATAGCCCACTGTAGCATTAGAGCCCACTGTAGCTTCATAGCCCACTGTAGCTTCATAGCCCACTGTAGCATTAGAGCCCACTGTAGCTTCATAGCCCACTGTAGCATTAGAGCCCACTGTAGCATTAGAGCCCACTGTAGCATTAGAGCCCACTGTAACATTAGAGCCCACTGTAGCATTAGAGCCAACTGTAGCTTCATAGCCCACTGTAGCTTCATAGCCCACTGTAGCATTAGAGCCCACTGTAGCATTAGAGCCCACTGTAGCATTAGAGCCCACTGTAGCATTAGAGCCCACTGTAGCATTAGAGCCCCACTGTAGCTTCATAGCCCACTGTAGCATTAGAGCCCACTGTAGCTTCATAGCCCACTGTAGCATTAGAGCCCACTGTAGCATTAGCGCCCACTGTAGCTTCATAGCCCACTGTAGCTTCATAGCCCACTGTAGCATTAGAGCCCACTGTAGCATTAGAGCCCACTGTAGCTTCATAGCCCACTGTAGCATTAGAGCCCACTGTAGCATTAGAGCCCACTGTAGCTTCATAGCCCACTGTAGCATTAGAGCCCACTGTAGCATTAGAGCCCACTGTAGCTTCATAGCCCACTGTAGCATTAGAGCCCAATGTAGCTTCATAGCCCACTGTAGCTTCATAGCCCACTGTAGCATTAGAGCCCACTGTAGCATTAGAGCCCACTGTAGCTTCATAGCCCACTGTAGCATTAGAGCCCACTGTAGCATTAGAGCCCACTGTAGCAATAGAGCCCACTGTAGCATTAGAGCCCATAGTAGCATTAGAGCACACTGTAGCATTAGAGCCCACTGTAGCATTAGAGCCCATAGTAGTAATAGAGCCCACTGTAGCATTAGAGCCCATAGTAGTAATAGAGCCCACTGTAGCATTAGAGCCCACTGTAGCATTAGAGCCCACTGTAGCTTCATAGCCCACTGTAGCAATAGAGCCCACTGTAGCTTCATAGTCCACTGTAGCATTAGAGCCCACTGTAGCATTAGAGCCCACTGTAGCATTAGAGCCCACTGTAGCATTAGAGCCCACTGTAGCATTAGAGCCCACTGTAGCAATAGAGCCCACTGTAGCATTAGAGCCCACTGTAGCATTAGAGCCCATAGTAGCATTAGAGCCCACTGTAGCTTCATAGCCCACTGTAGCATTAGAGCCCACTGTAGCATTAGAGCCCACTGTAGCATTAGAGCCCATAGTAGTAATAGAGCCCATAGTAGTAATAGAGCCCACTGTAGCATTAGAGCCCACTGTAGCATTAGAGCCCATAGTAGTAATAGAGCCCACTGTAGCATTAGAGCCCACTGTAGCATTAGAGCCCACTGTAGCATTAGAGCCCACTGCAGCATTAGAGCCAACTGTAGCTTCATAGCCCACTGTAGCTTCATAGCCCACTGTAGCTTCATAGCCCACTGTAGCATTAGAGCCCATAGTAGCAATAGAGCCCACTGTAGCTTCATAGCCCACTGTAGCATTAGAGCTCACTGTAGCTTCATAGCCCACTGTAGCAATAGAGCCCACTGTAGCATTAGAGCCCACTGTAGCATTAGAGCCCATAGTAGTAATAGAGCCCACTGTAGCATTAGAGCCCATAGTAGCTTCATAGCCCACTGTAGCAATAGAGCCCACTGTAGCATTAGAGCCCACTGTAGCATTAGAGCCCATAGTAGTAATAGAGCCCACTGTAGCATTAGAGCCCACTGTAGCTTCATAGCCCACTGCAGCATTAGAGCCCACTGTAGCATTAGAGCCCATAGTAGCTTCATAGCCCACTGTAGCAATAGAGCCCACTGTAGCATTAGAGCCCACTGTAGCATTAGAGCCCACTGTAGCATTAGAGCCCACTGTAGCATTAGAGCCCATAGTAGTAATAGAGCCCACTGTTGCTGTAGAGCGCACTCTGCAGGAGAGTAATGAGTATTGCACCCAAGGACAGAAAACAGAATGATTTTCATGTTGGTTTGTTCTGAGCAGAAACATAATTTTCCTGCTCCCGTTCCAGTGTTCCAAAGCCTCTCCTCTAAATGCTAATATTGCATCTTTGAAAATGTCTGATAGCCTTGCTTTAAGCCCTGTAGTAGCCTAAAATAGCCTAAAATATGCATATCGCTACCAACTGATTAGATTCGATTCAACTTTACTCTCCTTGTGTAGAGTACAAGTACAAAGACAACGAAATTCAGTTTGAGTCTAACTAGAAGTGCAACAAAAGCAGAAAAGTGCCGTCTGATACACAAAGTATAGACAGGTAGTGAATAGAGAGGATAGGATACATAGTGTAGTGTAGACAGTAGTATATAGTTGGTTTACAGAAGGTGGTTTACAGTAATATAAAATAAATGTAGACATGTGCTGCAGTAGCCTTATAAGAGCAGACTATAGATATGACTACTTTATGAGTATGAACAACATGTACAGATATGTGCCGTGTAGCAGCTGTAGATTAAGAGTAATGTAGATTCAGTGATTAGCAGAATATATGATAAAGCAGAATATTAGGGTAAATATGGATATTTAGTATGGGCCATATAGACAGATATGTATAGTATGTACAGCTATGTGCAGTGTGGCAACAGTACCATTGTAGAGCAGAAACACTAGTCCTACATATGCTCTTAGTGTCTCTGATATGGTGTTTCAGTAGGCCGCATATTTGTGAAAGGTGGTTAGAAAATGTTGGATATGAAAATCCATTTAGTCAACTCATAGTAGGCTGAGCCTATTATACCGGGCAGGGGAGACACTGATGAATCAAATCTGAATAAATCAGCCTATTAAGGAGTCTGGAAAACAATGTGTGCTTAGGAGACTTTCCAAGCCCATGGACTTCTGAATAATATCCAAATAAAGGTTCATCAGAACGAGTTAAAGGTTAAAAAGGTCAGTTTAAGGTTAAACATAGAAAAACAAGGGACTTTGGTTTTTATGTATCTATATTTGTCATGCTACATCTGTAATCTATCGTTATCAAACAAAATTGCACAAGACAAAATTTTTTTACTGGCAGTTGGAAACCAAATACATAAAAGAGAAGGCCCATACAGTATATGCTTTTCCTATAACATGACTGCCACCATGTGGCCAAAGGTTGTAACTGTAGGTTAAAATGGTAAACATGTTTTTGTGTTTTCTTGGTGAAAGAAGAGTGGAGATGGTGTGGATAGGAGAACTTTCACAGGCACTTGAAGCGATGCAAATCTATTTTGATCTAATTTGGAAATAATTATAAATATTTTCATATCAGTGTTGAATGTTATTGGCTTCCAATATAATATTCTTTATATGTCTGTCATATACAAAATGATACCCCATCACATGTTTACACACAATAATCATCATTCATGTTGTTATGGTTATGGATTTTGATATTTCATTCAGTTCCTGCACTGTCTCACTATATTATGTGTATGTGACTGCGTTTAGAGGATATCAGGACTCTGCAGTGTTTTACTGTATTATGTGTATGTGACTGCGTTTAGAGGATATCAGGACTCTGCAGTGTTTTACTGTATTATGTGTATGTGACTGCGTTTAGAGGATATCAGGACTCTGCAGTGTTTTACTGTATTATGTGTATGTGACTGCGTTTAGAGGATATCAGGACTCTGCAGTGTTTTACTGTATTATGTGTATGTGACTGCGTTTAGAGGATATCAGGACTCTGCAGTGTTTTACTGTCATGTGCTAGTAGTAGCTCTCTGGTCCAGATCACCAGGTTGCCACTGATCAGTCTCACTAAACCCTCACTGGGGTGACCAGCGGCCATCACTAACCCTCACTGGGGTGACCAGCGGCCATCACAAACCTGGGGGGACCAGCGGCCATCACTAAACAGGGGTGACCAGCGGCCATCACAAACCTGGGGGGACCAGCGGCCATCACTAAACAGGGGTGACCAGCGGCCATCACTAAACTGGGTGACCAGCGGCCATCACTAAACTGGGGTGACCAGCGGCCATCACAAACCTAGTGGCTAGTTAGAGCAGCTGGTGGTTCTGTAGGTGAAGTCAAGCTGTCTCTCCTTTGATGTGCATCGTTGTGAATAACGCTCTGCTCCTGAGTTTTCCTACAGTTGGTCTGACTGGGTCTTCATTCATCTGTGGTGTTAAATGATAATCACAGTCTACTGTAGACGATGTGGTGTTAAATGATCATCACAGTCTACTGTAGACGATGTGGTGTTATATGATCATCACAGTCTACTGTGGTGTTAAATGATCATCACAGTCTACTGTAGACGATGTGGTGTTATATGATCATCACAGTCTACTGTGGTGTTAAATGATCATCACAGTCTACTGTAGACGGTCACTGTGTTAAATGATCAGCACAGTCTACTGTAGACGGTCACTGTGTTAAATGATCAGCACAGTCTACTGTAGACGGTCACTGGCTCTGTGTGCTCTAGCAGTACTGTACGGAAGAGAGGCCGAGCTCTTCACCAGCACACCAGTTAAAAGCTCACAGTGTGCGGCTCACACACTGATGGACACTAAGGGTGGAATCGACAGGATCTATCCATCACCAGATGGACTCACAATGATTCTGGCCATGATGGGTCACACACACACACACACACACACACGGATTCAATCCATCACTTTAAAGCCAACAGGATCCATCATCCCCCTGGATGCGTGGCCTCTTGCCCCCAGCGAGCACAGGCTCTGAGGGATGCCATGTGCTGTAATGCTTTAATGCATGCTCATCAGGGGTCAAGGTCAACAGAGGTCATCGGGCCAGGGATACATCACAGATGCGCACACACACACACACACACACACACACACACACACACCATAAAAACATAAACATCACAGATGCGCGCGCACACACACACACACACACACACACACACACACACACACACCATAAAAACATAAACACATTGCATTCATGACTGAGTTTATATGTGTGTGTGTGTGTGTGTGTGTGTGTGTGTCCTGACTGACCTTTGAGGACTAATGAGAGCACAGTGATGTCAGAGTCATGTGATTGACCTTGAGTGCTTGAATGTGTGATGTTGTGAATGTGATGCTTTGTCACATTTATGTGTACACGCGCACACACACACACACACACACACACACACACACACACACACACACACACACACAGACACAGACACAGAGAGACACATGCATTTTACTCACAGATATCCACAAAAGAACAAGGAGAGAGAGGGATGGAGAGAACAGGACAAGAACGAGGAGAGGGTGATGGAGAGAGCTGCTTTCTCCTCCCTCTCTCTTTCTGTGGGCCTCCATCAGTCTGTGAGGAGGAACTGCTTCTCTCTCACACACACACACACACACACACACACACACACACACCTCCACCACCACCAAGAGAACCACTTGACTTAAACAATGTATCTAGAGTGAAAAAGAGACCCGGAGGGAGAGAGCGATACAGAAAGGAAAGAAGGGAATACAGAAGGGAGGGAGAGAGAGAGAGATGAGACATAGATTACATAGATTCCAATAAAAGGAGTGAAAGAGTGGGAGAGAGCAAGAGAGAGAGAGAGAGAGAGAGAGAGAGAGAGAGTGAGAGAGAGAGAGAGAGAAAGCAAGAGAGAGAGAGAGAGAGAGAGAGAGAGAGAGAGAGAGAGAGAGAGAGAGAGAGAGAGGAGGAGAAATGAATGGTAGTGAAACTTGAGCAGCCTGGCGGATCATCCTGACCCAATGAGATTGGAGCCTGACCAGTTGAATGGCTTATTATAAATCAGACTCCCTGGAAAGTCCGCATCCCCTCCAGCCTGTGTGTGCAGTGAACCGCAGCCCTGCTGACCACAGCACCCCCTGCGGGCGGCCAGGAGCCATGACGAGGGAGAAAGGAGAGAGTGATTTCATAAACATCCGCCCACCCCACTCCACTCCTCCAGGACTCCCCTCCTGCTCCTCCAGGACTCCCCTCTGCTCCTCCTGCTCCTCCTGCTCCTCCTGCTCCTCCAGGACTCTCCTCCTGCTCCTCCTGCTCCTCCTGCTCCTCCTGCTCCTCCAGGACTCCCCTCCTGCTCCTCCTGCTCCTCCAGGACTCTCCTCCTGCTCCTCCAGGACTCTCCTCCTGCTCCTCCAGGGCAGGCTGCTCTGGGCAGCTGAGCATGGCTTCATGGCTTCATGGCTTCATGGCCAGGGAACTGCAGGACATACAGTAGGTGCTCTTGTTTTGACAAAAGCCTTGGACTGAGGAAACTATTAAAGCATATAAAAGGGATAACTATAATTTGTGTGGCGGAATAACATTGGGAGCACTTAGACTCTGCGCAGTAATATCCTCACTCCAAAGTGAAACTGAAAGTGCAAGAGTGAGGATATTACTGCGCCACACAATATAGTTATCCCTCTTACCTGCTTAGAAATGCACCACGTTTTATTTTGTCTCACCATACTTGGTCGTGTGACTACTCGTGTAACTGTATTTTAATAGGGAAAACATTGAGGTGTTTGGTCGCTTCTAACTTCATCTCTGTTTGGATCCTAATGAATGCATTGGGCTAGCTAAGTGCTATCAAAGTTGCGCCGCGCGCCAGAGCCAGTGAGTGCACGCATTGAAACGTGAGAGGTATGTATCAACTCGTCTTAGTTAAGGGAATAACGTAGTTTAATATGAAAAAGCGGTGAAGTGTTCCTTTAAGGTAAAGGTAAAAATGTACATTGTGCTGCCTGAGCAGATGAACGCTACCAGGTGCGGTCTTTTAGGAAGTTATCTGTAGCAGTTTACCTGCGGGATGACGCCTCAACCCTCATGGCATTGAGTGTCCACCATAACATCAGAGATAGTGAATGTAAGTAGTGTTATATACATCACAACCTGTTGATGCCAACAACACTCACCCGCAGCTGCCATGTGTGGGAGCATGTGATGAGCAGTAATTAAGCTATTAGCACCAACTGCTATTGAACTGCATGTTTTACAGTATTTCAAGCTTTCAGAAATACACAACATTGCAAGCCTGATTACTCGAGTCTGAGACTTACAGCAACCATGTAATAACCTAGATTATTGTCTTGCTTAGAGTAATAAATTAAATACAAGCAGTGTTTAGCAGTTACCTCATAAGGGGCTAGCTTATCTGTTATATACAGTACAGTACTGTACATACCTCATACCATCAACATTTGAGGATGATACCAATGCTATGGGCTATAAAAGCACAACTCCATTCAACAGTGCGCTTCATGAAGGGCTCACCTTATGGGAAAGCACAAAGGCAGATACTGTTCACTGTTCACCCGCAGTTTTGGAGCTCACAGACTTGATCTCCAGAGCTACCATCAGGAAGTTACAAATGGAATGCCCTCTGAAATTGTACCCCAACCCGTTCAAAGCCAGAGTACCCTGAGTTCAAAATTCCAAGATGTCTGTTCCCATCTCAGTAAAGGAGAGCCGTAGATGCTGTTTACAAGCAGTTCTGTCTGATTCACTAGTAGCTTTACCAGACAACTGGGACACAGCAATACAGCAGACTACACTCAGCAGCAAATCTACTATCCGCACTATACTATACTATACTATACTATCTGTACAGCCGCGCTGATGCTGAATACTCCTCCCACCTTCACCATATTCACCACCAAAAGAGTGGGATATCTATGCCAGACCTAGTCCTGGACTAACCTGACTCTCGCCAGATCCTTGTAGTTCGCTGAGCTTCACACAAGGATCTTGGACTTCTCGATAGGAGATGTATTTCTGAAGGCGGGTCCTTGTAAAAAAATCCTTGCATGTGATTTGATAAACCACTTGTTCGTTATCTTGAATGACGTGCTAGGCTACTTCAAGCTCTTGCCAAACCCGGTCGGAAGAAGAGTGAAAACATCCTTCCCACCAATAAATGCCTTCAAAACCATTCTCTGTTCATCTTTAAAAGAATGAACACTCGATAGATTCGACAAAACGGTGGAAATAGCAGAATCAATATCAGCACAAGACTCCTCGCTGCATGCCGTCATTGTTGTTTGAATCAGACTTCGGTCAGTCACTTCGGCGCTACGTCACATCTATGAAATCCCCTTCGGCGCTCCTGATTGGTTCATTATTTTTTTGCTCCCTGGAAGGAGTTTGCATTGCCCTCGAGCCCAGACTCTTGTGTGGAGCTCAGCGAAACGCCTCTGGTGGAGCATGGCGGAACTACAAGGGTCTGGCGAGAGTCAGGCTAGTCCTACACATGTTGATTAAACCTTCACCATATTCACCACCAAAGGAGTGGGATATCTATGCCAGACCTAGTCCTGGACATGTGGATTAAACCTTCACCATATTCACCACCAAAGGAGTGGGACATCTATGCCAGACCTAGTCCTAGACATGTTGATTTCAACCTTCACCATATTCACCTCCAAAGGAGTGGGACATCTATGCCAAACCTAGTGGTGGACACACTGATTTACACGGTTTAAAGTGTTCTAGATTGAGTCCATGACAGATATTCTAGACTAAACAGCAACGTGCCAGGCTGGCTGAGTTGTGGGGAGATCTGTGCTCAAGAGCGAGCTTGTGTGCTAAAATATGCAGCACTCATAAAAACTCAGCTATGTGCAGATGGCAGACCCAGCTGCACCTTCTCTCTCGCTCTCTCTCTGTTTCTCTATCACTCGTTCCTTTTCTGTGTCTAATCTCTGTCTGCACAGAGTGAAAAAAAAGATAAAGGGTAAACTTGCCAGAGTCGGGGGTTCTCTCTCTGCAAACACACCACGGAAGCTCACGCAGGCCTAGTGAAATAACAGTGTCTCCATTTCCTAGCAGTCTGGAGATACCTGAGCCTCCAGAATCAGTGCCACTCCATCCGCCACAGTCTCTCTTTTAGTTCACCTTCTCTCTTCTTTCAGTCTTTTAGTTCACCTTCTCTCTTCTTTCAGTCTGTGGATCATACAAAATGTTGGACGTTTACAAATAAATACGACCAAAACGGTTCATTTACAAATAAATACAACCCAACCCCATGGTCTGTTTTCACACCAACTTGGAAAGTTGTGTTGTGCATGCGAGGTAAGGTTTCCTATTGCAGAGTGCTTCATCTGATGGATTAACAAGCACACACAGACTTGGTGTGGTCTTTAAAAGTCTTGTGTCATATGTAGTTACATACTTAAGCCTCATCCAATCGAGAATGCAGTGTTTAAAAAAGCCTTTAAAAAGATTTGTGCCCCCTCGATGTTTTGACAGCTGTGAGGCCACGTCATGCGGATGTGCTCATTTAAAACACCTTCTCCATTTTCTTCAGGATTTCTCAGTTTTCGACGTATTGATGTTGATGGGGCCTCAGTCCTTCTCTAGCCTTGCAGAGTTCTCTTTGAGGCCTTGGAGCGCTTTTACGAGATAAGATATTTACCGTACTGGTGCCCTGGCATACGGCTCTTGGAGCTCACTGAAGAGATAAGATAGTCACGGTGCCGTGGCACAGAGCTCTTTTAACTTCAGTAGATCTGTGAGAGGGCTGGAGTTTCCAAGGCCTGTCAGTTAGCAGAAAATACTTCTGAAGTCACCCCTGTCACAGCCATGACATAATGCATGTACACACATGCCACACACAGACCAGCCCTAAGAGTTCCTCAGGGAGAAACACACACACACACACACACACACACACACACACACACACACACACACACACACACACACACACCACACACAGACCAGCCCTAAGAGTTCCTCAGGGAGAAACACACACACACACACACACACACACACACACACACACACACACACACACACACACACACACACACACACACACACACACACACACACACACACGCCACACACAGACCAGCCCGAAGAGTTCTTCAGGGAAGAAAAACACAGCGCTAGATGACGGTGCGGTCGTCTGACACCCTTGAAGTTTCCTTTTGCCCTTTCAGTGCAAACCCAGGGTGTGTTTGTGTGTGTGTGTGTGTGTGTGTGTGTGTGTGTGTGAGTGTGTGCTCAGTCCTCTTGGCCTTTCAGTGTAGCCCCAGGCCTGCTGATCTGTTGACAGAAAACACTCACGGCCACTCACACACTCACAGACGACACAGGCAACACTGACGACGCTCACCATGTGTGGATGAGGGAGCTCTGGAGAACGAGGGAATGCACAGAGCAAATGAGGAAGAGAGAGAAGCGAGAGAAGAAGCAGAGAGGGATAGAGACAAAAGACAGAGAAAGAGAAGAAGGAGAGAAAGAGAGAGAGAGAATACAGTTTCTACAATACACTTAGTGTATATAATGTGAAGAGCGTTACGCCCCCATCTCAAATACTTTGCCACTAAATATGGTCATGGCAATAAAGCTTCTGTTAGGGTAGAATCTGAGAAGAGGGAGAGAGAGAGAGAGAAGAGGGGAGAGGAGAGTGGAAGACAGGGAGGAAAGAAACAAAAGAAAATAAAAGAGTGAAAGAAAGACAGCGGGGGAGGGGGAACAAAAATGCAGACAGTCCCAGACAGAGAGAGAGGGAGGCACAGAAAGAAAGAGAGAGAGAGAGAGAGAGAGAGAGAGAGAGAGAGAGAGAGAGAGAGAGAGAGAGAGGGAGGCACAGAGAGGATCTAGGGCATGATCCTGGGAGAGAGAGAGAGAGAGAGAGAGAGAGAGACAGAGAATCCTCCAGCTTCTAAATATTCATGTGGAGAAATCCGAGTGGAAATCTGTGGGAATGTTCTCAGCATCTGCTAGAAATATGTGCTTGCGGGTGTGTGTGTGTGGGTGTGAGGGTTTGCATCGTATGATAGGAAAAGACACTGTCTGACATGAACCCACACACACACACACACACACACACACACACGCACACACACACACACGCACACACACACACAGTGGCAGCTCCGCTCCAGCTCAGCCAGTAGCTGTTTTCTTTCGCTCGTGCACGGCTGTGTGGCCTGTGATGTCACGGCTGGGGGAGGGGCTTTCTTTTTATGGTTTATTTGCTCAATACCTCACTTCCTCAGCAGCTGCCATTGCCATCGTGTAGAGAGGGAGACAGAGAGGACAGCGAGAGAGAGAGAGAGGACAGCGAGAGAGAGAGAGAGGAGAGAGAGAGAGAGAGAGAGAGAGAGAGAGAGAGAGAGAGAGAGAGAGAGAGAGGAGAGAGAGAGAGAGAGGTATTCCTTACGGAACAACGGAGGAGAAGATTTGAGCAGCTGGGCTGGACTGGACGGCGGAGCGGGAGTGGACCGAGCCCCATGGCTCAGTCAGCGGCTAACAGCGTGGAGCAGGATCTGGCCAGCAAGAGGCTGCACTCGAGGTAGGAAGCCAAGCGAAGCGCCGAGACGAGACGAGGCGTCCGTCGGGGGAAGGGACAGAGAGGACTGGACACGGCGTGACCCTGCTGTTAGTGGAGAGGAGAGGGGGATAGAGAGAGAGAGAGAGAGAGAGAGAGAGAGGGGAGAGAGAGAGAGGGAGGGAGAGAGGGAGGGAACGGTGCAGACAGAGGGGAGCTGCCGGCTACTCCGCGGGTCTTAGGAGGGGCTGAGGAGGAGCAGAGAGGGAGAGGGGGATCCAGGGGGAGTTTCTCCCCACTGAGGAGCCTCCAGGGCTGGGGAAGAGTGGCAGGGAAGCCAGCCTGTAGCTCCAGAGAAGAGAGAAGACCAGAAGAGAGGGAAATAGACACAGAGGAAGAGCGAGAGAGAGAGAGAGGGATAGAGAGAGGGAGCGGGCGTGTGGGAGCTACATAACATGTGCATATGGGTGGGAGACTGCGTGGCAGGTTTGAAGCACAACTGGGAGTGTGTGCTGACTGCTAATGCTCATCTGTCTCGCTCTCTCTCTCTCTCACCTTCACCCTATTTCCCTCTATCTGTCCTCTTGTCTTTTCATCTAGAGTTTGCATACGTCCAGCAGTTCCTGTAATATGCTGTTTCAGCTCTTTCTACCTCTCTTTTTCTCTCTCTCTTTCTCTGAGTCTCTGTCCATCTCTCATTCTTTCATCCTCCTCTTTGCCCCCTCAGCTCTGCTCATGTGATTTGCTGTTTCAGCTCTTTTTCTCTCTCTCTCTCTCTCTCTCTGTCCATCTCTCACTCTTTCATGCTGCTCTGTGTCCCCCAGCTCTCTATATGAGTACCACTCTACAGTACATGTTGTCCAGAAAGTTATAGCTTTTGCTCTGGAGTATTATACATTCACACACACTAACATGCACACACACACAGACACATACAGACACACTCATGAACACGCACACCGCTGGCTTTGTGTTTGTTCAATAGTGAAACCAAACAAGGAAACACACTCGCACCATGAAGCCTGTCTGCTGTGAACTGAGAGAGAGAGAGAGAGAGAGAGAGAGAGAGAGAGAGAGAGAGAGAGCAGCTATTCCTCTATGTGAGTGAAGAGTGAAGAGTGGAGAGGAAGTCAGAATGTGCTGTTGATTCATGTGATGTGACATCTATGAACAGCGGGTGCTGTGTGTGCTTTTAGTGAGGTGCGGTCAGTACACACACACACACACACACACACACACACACACACACACACACACACAAACATTCTACTTCTCATGCTCTCACACACACACACTCACACAATAACAGACACACAAACAGACACACAAAAGCAAGCGGCCATGACAGAGTTTGTTTGTGTCGTTTGGACGTAGGCTGTCATGGTGATGATGTCACAGACAGGCCATCAGTTAACTTCTGATGGAACACCGGAGGCCATTGTGACATCACTCTCTGAGTCCTACTGCATTCCGTGCCCGAGGGTGGTGTGTGTGTGTGTGTGTGTGTGTGTGTGTGTGTTTTAGAGTAACACTGTGTCCTAACGGGATCTGAGTGAGCAACTGTTTAGTATGTCTGCCTACACTGACTCTGTTAATTATGCCCTTATATTGCGTCATGTTTCTCAATAAAAATAGCAGAGCGACACGCGCGACAGACATGAAATAGGAACAGGGTGTCTGACGAAAGTTCTCTTAAAACGTGACGTTGCATTTCACTGTTCGCGTTTGCAGTCAGGACTCCAATTGACTGACTGGGATGACTACAGTGTTTGTGTGTAACAGAGAAGATGTATGGTGTGTGTGTGTGTGTGTGTGTGTGTGTGTGTGTGTGTGTGTGTATGTGGGTCTTTGAGGGTAACAGGTCTTGACTTGACATTCAAATGGTGTCCTTGTCGGTCAGTGTATCCCAGGGATAAAGGACAGCTAGTCTCTTCCCTGTCCTCCAACACTGGCTAGCTGAATTGTCCAGACTCGAGTGTTTTGAATATCTTACTGTCCAACACCATAGCAAATTTAAGGGCAACATCTCAGTTTCATTGTTTGTGTAGGCAGATGTATGTTCCTGTTCCTGCAGAGGTGCTGCACTGTGTAGTATACTTAACGACTCCTCACAGTACTCTATTCTAGCATCCTTTAGATAGCTTGCTTATTCATTTTGCAGAGATGCTAGCATTCTAGCATCATAGCTAGCTTGCTTATTCATTTGGTTGAGACGCTATAGCTACTGTATAGCTTGCTCTATACCCTTGCTCTTTACCCTATAGCTACTGTAGGCCTACAGCTTGCTTGCTCATTCATTTGGTTGAGATCCCTTGGGGATCAATAAAGTATCTATCTATCTATCTATCTATCTATCTATCTAGCATTCTAGCATCATAGCTATAGCTTGCTTATTCATTTTGCAGAGATGCTAGCATTCTAGCATCATAGCTATATCTTGCTTATTCATTTGGCTGAGACGCTAGCATTCTAGCATCATAGCTATAGCTTGCTTATTCATTTGGCTGAGACAATAGCATTCTAGCATCCTATAGCTACTGTATAGCTTGCTCATTCATATGGCTGATACATATCCCAGTCCCATCACTACACTATCACTGCACAGCCATGCTCCTTATCCACTACACTCCCACTGCACATAACCCTACTCCTTAACCACTACACTACCACAGCACATAGCCCAGTCCCATCACTACACTACCACTGCACATAACCCCACTCCTTATCCACTACACTATGTTCTCTGTAAATTCATTCCTTCAAAGCCACACCATTTTCCTGGAACTCCTAAAAAACTCCGGAGAGCACCTCTGGATGTGGCTCTCAAGCAGAACATCGCCTAAATGCCCCCCTACCCCCAATACCCCCCTGCCCCCAATACCCCTCCCCACCATTTACTCTGTCAAATCTTGCTGCACTGCAACTCTGATTAATGGGCTATTATGGTTATGGTTATGGTTATGGTATTTGGCAGACAATCTTGTCCAAAGCAACTTACAGTATATTTTCCGCCTCTGGTGAGAGTGCCTGCAGCAGCAGCATGTATTTGGGTGCTACAGTGAGCTTGGTGCTGCAGCATGTTGTTGGGTGCTACAGTGAGCTTGGTGCTGCAGCATGTTGTTGGGTGCTACAGTGAGCTTGATGCTGCAGCATGTTGTTGGGTGCTACAGTGAGCTTGGTGCTGCAGCATGTTGTTGGGTGCTACAGTGAGCTTGGTGCTGCAGCATGTTGTTGGGTGCTACAGTGAGCTTGAGCTTGGTGCTGCAGCATGTATTTGGGTGCTACAGTGAGCTTGGTGCTGCAGCATGTTGTTGGGTGCTACAGTGAGCTTGGTGCTGCAGCATGTTGTTGGGTGCTACAGTGAGCTTGGTGCAGCAGCATGTTGTTGGGTGCTACAGTGAGCTTGGTGCTGCAGCATGTTGTTGGGTGCTACAGTGAGCTTGGTGCTGATCTTTCATCTGAAGTTTGGAGTTGCACTCAGCCGGTGCTTCAATCATTCCCAACAGCACAGATCAGAGAGAGAGAGAGAGAGAGAGATAGAGAGAGCGAGCGAGGGAGAGCGTTGTGTCTATTTGCATACGCTGTCTTCTCAAACACAAGCCCCACAATGCCAGGGGTGTGGATGCGACTGTGAGAGGTGCTTCAAACCCCCGCGGCACAAAAGAGAGCTTTTAATCAGGCGGCATCTCTCCATGCCATCTGACGCACGCCACTCGGGGACCAGGCAGCGCTGGCGAGATCACAGGGTCAGGTGGCATCGCCCCGCAGATCCTCAAACACGAAACACAAAACACCCAAAAAAGGTTCGCTGTGGATGTTTACCGAGTGTCTCACATGGCTGTCAGACTAATGTACTGCCCACTCCTCCCCCTGAGCTACTGTAGCCAGTGACCCCCACAGTCGTGATTAAAGCTACGATATGTCGTTTTTGTGCTGTTTTCTAGGGTGTACTGTTGGAGGGGACCTCAAGGCATCCTACATTTCTGTTGTGATGGCACATAGTCATGTGAAAGGGGCACAAAGCCATCTGTTATTCCAACTAGCTGCTCAGGCTGTTCTCTGCACACTCTGTACATGATCAAGGCAAAACAGCTGAACATCTGAAAACAACTCACAGCATACTGACACGGTCAAATGAATCACCAAAAATCCATCACCTGCAGAAGTAGTCGTTGCCAAGCAGACAGTGCCAGGCCCACTGCTGGAGTTTAGAAGGCCCACTGCTGCTGCTTTTGGTGTGTAGAAGGCCCACTGCTGGCGTTTAGAAGGCCCACTGCTGGTGTGTAGAAGGTCCACTGCTGGTGTTGGTGTGTAGAAGGCCCACTGCTGGTGTGTAGAAGGCTCACTGCTAGTGTGTAGAAGGCCCACTGCTGGTGTTGGTGTTTAGAAGGCTCACTGCTGGTGTTTAGAAGGCCCACTGCTGGTGTTTAGAAGGCAAGTTTATCAGCCATCATTAGTCAGCTTCAGGGCCATTACAGCTAAACCAGTTAAGGAAATAACAAATTTTTAGATCTCATGACCAGAGTGTAAATATGGCTCATAGGCCACCACATTATTATGACCACAACAGCAATGCAGGGACCTGTAACCTGGTTCAGCTGATCCAAGTTACACAGGTGGAGACAAAGAGGAATGTGTATGTGTGTGTGTGTGTGTGTGTGTGTGTGTGTGTGTGTGTGTGTGTGTGTGTGTGCGCGTGTGTGTGTGCATGTGTGTCTAAGCGAGAGAGAGAGCAAAAAGAGACAGAGAAGAATTTCTTTGGATTCTGTTTCCGTGGCAACTGATCATTACTCCTCGATAAAGTGTGAATCGGCGCCCAGAGCAGATTTCTGTACCAGCCGTCAACACCTCAGATCTGGCCCCGATCTGGCCCTGATCCGCCAATGACGCAAAGAATGAACTCTTTTACAACACACTTGGAATCTGACGCAAAGAATGATCTCTTTTTACAACACAGTTGGACTCTGACGTAAAGAATGATCTCTTTTTACAACACAGTTGGACTCTGACGCAAAGAATGATCTCTTTTTACAACACAGTTGGACTCTGACGCAAAGAATGATCTCTTTTTACAACACAGTTGGACTCTGACGTAAAGAATGATCTCTTTTTACAACACAGTTGGACTCTGACGCAAAGAATGATCTCTTTTTACAACACAGTTGGAATCTGACGCAAAGAATGATCTCTTTTTACAACCCCAGACGGCAACATCACAACAGCACCAGACGGCACTTTGCAGGACCCCAGATTTAGGGTCCGTGAGCAAGTCAGAGCAGAAGCATATGCGGTTCTAGAATGTAAAATCGATTGAAACGTTTCTCTGTTCACCCCTGAGATGCTGGACCGGTCAGGTGTGTGTGTGTGTGTGTGTGCTGGTCATGTGTGTGTGTGTGTGCTGGTCAAGTGTGTGTGTGTTTGCTGGTCATGTGTGTGTGTGTGTGCTGGTCAGGTGTGTGTGTGTTTGCTGGTCGTGTGTGTGTGTGTGCTGGTCAGGTGTGTGTGTGTGTGTGTGTTATGTTCAGGTGTGGAGGCATTTCTGTGCTGGAACTCGACCTCCACGGCTGACTCAGGGGTCGGCTGTCAGGAAGCACATCCTTCTCTCCACAGCCCACTTCCTGTCCAATGGCGAGCAGGGGCCAGCCATCACTGGCTGCCATGGCAACGCCACAAACCCACATGTGCCGACTCCCTGCGACCGCAGGCATGTAATTACGGAGCGCGGCTCCAAGCCGGCCAATTAGAGCCGGACTCAGGGGCCGCTCATTGCAGCGCAGCCACAGGCATGCAGACTCACTCAGCAGCCAGCGGGGAGAGCAACTGAGGCCAAACACACACACACACACACACACACACACACACACGCACACACACAGTTACTCACACACACACACACACACACACACACACACACAAACTCTCTCTCTCTTACACACACACACACAAACTCTGTCTCTCTTACACACACACTCTCTCTGTCTTTCTCTACATCGTTCACCCTCTGTCCCTCTATTCTTTCTCTTTTCTCCTCTCCTGGTCTCTCTGACCCCACCCTGTCCTCTCCGACCCCATCCTCTCCTCTCCTGTCCTCTCCGACCCCATCCTGTCCCCTCCTGTCCTCTCCGACCCCATCCTGTTCTCTCCTGTCCTCTCCGACCCCATCCTGTCCTCTCCCCTCCTGTCCGACCCCATCCTGTTCTCTCCTGTCCTCTCCGACCCCATTCTGTTCTCTCCGACCCCATCCTGTTCTCTCCGACCCCATCCTGTCCTCTCCGACCCCATCCTGTCCCCTCCTGTCCTATCCGACCCCATCCTGTCCCCTCCTGTCCTCTCCGACCCCATCCTGTCCCCTCCTGTCCTATCCGACCCCATCCTGTCCTCTCCCCTCCTGTCCGACCCCATCCTGTCCTCTCCTCTCCTGTCCTCTCCTGTCCTATCCGACCCCATCCTGTCCTCTCCGACCCCATCCTGTCCCCTCCTGTCCTCTCCGACCCCATCCTGGTCTCTCCTAGTCTCCCTGTTCATCATCAGCATGAGCTGAAGCTCTTTCTCACTCTCCTCATCAGATCTTTCTCTGTGCTGTATAAGTTTAACCCTTGTGCTTTAACGTGGGCCATTTTGAAATACTCAACAAACATGCAAACATGCTGTCTTCCTCTGTTTTATGACCTGCCGCCCACGAGTCGGAAGCACTTTCCCCTTTCCCTGCCTCTCTACCTCTGTCTCTCCCTCCATCCTTTCCATCCACCCTTCTGTCTTCTTCTCTTCTGTGTCTTCTTCTCCTCTGCTCCTGTCTGTTCCTTCTGTGTCCTCCTGTCTTCTCAGGTAGGCTAGTCTCTCTCCTAGTGCTCTAGAGCCCCTGTGATAGTGTGGTGTTCAGGTGGCCATGTGGCTACACAGTGCTACTGTATATGCTGCTAGCACGCTAAAGACAACGAGTAGGAACAAGCCAACTTTTTATGGAAATTAGCTTACAGCTAGCCTATAGCTAAAAGGAAATTAGCTTACAGCTAGCCTATAATTAAAAGGAAATTAACATACAGCTAGCCTATAGCTAAAAGGAAATTAGCTTACAGCTAGCCTATAGCTAAAAGGAAATTAACATATGACTAGCCTATAGCTAAAAGGAA
The DNA here is from genome assembly GCF_963854185.1 of Sardina pilchardus. Lineage (NCBI taxonomy): Eukaryota > Metazoa > Chordata > Actinopteri > Clupeiformes > Clupeidae > Sardina > Sardina pilchardus. Next base: position 2,455,228 of record NC_085007.1, on the reverse strand, counting down.
ATTAGCTTACAGCCAGCCTATAAAAAAGGAAGTCAGAGACTGACTGGCTGTACCATATCCTCTTAGATAACTCAAAGAGTTAGCATGTTCCTTTAAAACTAATAGACATCTCAAAGAGTTCCTTAAAACTAATGGACATGGGGTTCAAGGGCTGAAAATGGTGATTTAGACAGGTGTTTCATGTACACAAACATTTCTTGGTCATGGTATTCTGAGATCTTAATGCTGCTTTTTAACAATATTAGTTGCCTGGCATTTGAAAGATATTTATAGTCCTTTAAAAGTGTGTAACAATAGACCCAAAAGCCATCTGCTAATCAAAACAGCACATGGGAGCATTTTTCATAGCAAATTACTGCGACCTTGTGGAGTTGCAGTCGGTATGTGGACATCAGAGTTAAGCAAATATTATTGGTGTAGGTGCTATCTTTGGCCGGAGTAATCATGAGGCATTTAAACCTGCCTTTGAGTTTCACTGTCCCTTCCCCTTCTGTGGTTCTCTGCTATTTGCACAAGACGTGAATAAATAAAATCAAGCCCTCCTGTTTAAAGTTCTCGTGCGTGCAGCTCAACTATGTTCATGCCGGCCAAACGGTAGTCCCAGATGCCTGGAGTGTGAGCCACTGTGGTCTACCTACAGTATCACACTATTAGAAACACTTGGTACAAATAGGCCAGGAAACGTACGTAGTAGACATAGTTAGACATCCACCCCAGCACAGATGTTGAACTGATAAAATTACATTTTTAATTACTCTTTCTTGGATCTAATTTGTGCCAAGATAGCAGTAAGTGAAGCAATTCAGTTGAGATGGTGATACAGCTGCTTAACTTCTCGAAGAGTAATGGCGGTTAACAGTGCTTAATGATGCTAGTTAATAATTGAGTCATTATGAGTAATTTCCCTTACGTTGGCATTTTATTATTGATAATGTAGCCTACTATTCATGTCAGGAAGGAGATTCACTTTTCTACTTTTCAACCACTGAGTTCAACCAATCAGTTGCTGATCAGTATGGCTCCTTTACTGTATCTCCATATCCTAATCGATTAAAGGGTCTTGCTGAGTTGTTCTGAATAAGAGATTAATCGATTAAAAGGTCTTGCTGTGTTATTCTGAATGAGAGCTTGCACAGCATGGCCCCCATTGTGTCAGCTGGTGTGTTATGGCTGGTGTGTTATAGCTGGTGTGTTTTGGCCATGTGCTGGTAGCCGTTGTGTGAGCTGGTGTGTTATGGCCATGTGCTGGTAGCCGTTGTTTTGACATGCGGGAGCAGAGCCCTCTA
>NC_085007.1:2441442-2448942 GCF_963854185.1 Sardina pilchardus | reverse complement strand
GGCAGTGCAGGTGGGCACGGAGGACCTCAAGACGCTGAGTGCCATCTACAGCCAGCTGGGCAACGCCTACTTCTACCTGAAGGAGTACGGCAAAGCGCTGGAGTACCACCGCCACGACCTCACCCTCGCCAGGTCAGTGCCAATTAACCAATTAACCAATTAATCAATTAACCCATATGTCCTGTCAATCACCACCACAACCTCGCCAGGTCAGTGCCAATTAACCAATTAACCAACTGAACTGTTTCAGCGGCCCCCGGATGTATACAAATATCGTGACCTTTTAGCGGAAATGACATCACACTCTGGTGTGCACAGAGGCTATTAGACCTCTGAAGTTTGCCTACAAAAAGGCTACCATCTTTGCCCATACTGTATAAGGAGATCCCATATTTTGAGATCTTTACTAAGCAAAATAACATGGGGATTTGGAATCATCACTCCTATTAAACTCTCGCGGGGATGATGAAATAGGAAATGCAGACGTTTTCTTCCTTCGCCTTCGAGTGGATGCTGTGATCTCCAGTATGTGAAGGCGGCACAATTAGATTTTTGCTACCCCAGAGCTAACTTGCGATGCAACTTGCCATTAAGTTAGGTGTAGTAAGGTGCGACAATTGATAATCCCCATGTTATTTTACCATAGGAAACATTGGCAGATACTCAATTGATCTCAAAGATATCTACTTTTTTGTAGGTGAATTTCAGAGGTCTGTGCAAGGGGTGATATGCGTATGAAATGGGGGGTAATAGAATGTAATAGAATGATTGGCATATGAGGACGTTGAAGGTTCTAGTCTTGTAGTGGTGGTCTGCTGAATAAATATTCAAAGGATACAATTCTTTTGGTTTGTCACTCACAGGTATTATTTCAACTTAATGAACTGATTGGTGCACCATACTGTAGGTGTTGCAGTAGTACAAGTCACAAGAGGGGCTCAGCATCAGGATTAAGTTCAACTCTGAGCTGCTGATTAAGTTTAACTCTGAGCTGATGATTAAGTTCAACTCTGAGCTGATGATTAAGTTTAACTCTGAGCTGATGATTAAGTTTAACTCTGGGCTGCTGATTAAGTTCAACTCTGAGCTGATGATTAAGTTTAACTCTGGGCTGCTGATTAAGTTTAACTCTGGGCTACTGATTAAGTTTAACTCTGAGCTGCTGATTAAGTTTAACTCTGAGCTGATGATTAAGTTCAACTCTGAGCTGATGATTAAGTTTAACTCTGAGCTGATGATTAAGTTTAACTCTGGGCTGCTGATTAAGTTCAACTCTGAGCTGATGATTAAGTTTAACTCTGGGCTGCTGATTAAGTTTAACTCTGGGCTACTGATTAAGTTTAACTCTGGGCTGCTGATTAAGTTTAACTCTGAGCTGATGATTAAGTTCAACTCTGAGCTGATGATTAAGTTTAACTCTGGGCTGCTGATTAAGTTTAACTCTGAGCTGATGATTAAGTTCAACTCTGAGCTGATGATTAAGTTTAACTCTGGGCTGCTGATTAAGTTTAACTCTGAGCTGATGATTAAGTTCAACTCTGAGCTGATGATTAGGTTTAACTCTGGGCTGCTGATTAAGTTCAACTCTGGGCTGCTGATTAAGTTTAACTCTGAGCTGATGATTAAGTTCAACTCTGAGCTGATGATTAGGTTTAACTCTGGGCTGCTGATTAAGTTTAACTCTGGGCTGATGATTAAGTTTAACTCTGGGCTGCTGATTAAGTTCAACTCTGAGCTGATGATTAAGTTTAACTCTGGGCTGCTGATTAAGTTCAACTCTGAGCTGATGATTAAGTTTAACTCTGGGCTGCTGATTAAGTTCAACTCTGAGCTGATGATTAAGTTTAACTCTGGGCTGATGATTAAGTTTAACTCTGAGCTGATGATTAAGTTTGACTCTAGGGCTGCTGATTAAGTTCAACTCTGAGCTGATGATTAAGTTTAACTCTGGGCTACTGATTAAGTTTAACTCTGGACTGCTGATTAAGTTTAACTCTGGGCTGCTGATTAAGTTTGACTCTAGGGCTACTGATTAGGTTTAACTCTGGGCTGCTGATTAAGTTTGACTCTAGGGCTACTGATTAGGTTTAACTCTGGGCTGCTGATTAAGTTCAACTCTGAGCTGATGATTAAGTTTAACTCTGGGCTGCTGATTAAGTTCAACTCTGAGCTGATGATTAAGTTTAACTCTGGGCTGATGATTAAGTTTAACTCTGAGCTGATGATTAAGTTTGACTCTAGGGCTGCTGATTAAGTTCAACTCTGAGCTGATGATTAAGTTTAACTCTGGGCTGCTGATTAAGTTCAACTCTGAGCTGATGATTAAGTTTAACTCTGGGCTACTGATTAAGTTTAACTCTGGACTGCTGATTAAGTTTAACTCTGGGCTGCTGATTAAGTTTGACTCTAGGGCTACTGATTAGGTTTAACTCTGGGCTGCTGATTAAGTTCAACTCTGAGCTGATGATTAAGTTTGACTCTGAGATGATGATTAAGTTCAACTCTGAGCTGATGATTAAGTTTAACTCTGGGCTACTGATTAAGTTTAACTCTGGGCTGCTGATTAAGTTTAACTCTGGGCTGCTGATTAAGTTTGACTCTGAGCTGATGATTAAGTTTAACTCTGGGCTACTGATTAAGTTCAACTCTGAGCTGATGATTAAGTTTAACTCTGAGGTCACTAATGATCTGGGCCGGGTTTCCCAGATGCTTTAAGAAGCTCTTCAGTGCTAAGAACTTCTTAGGAGCACTATAAGAATGTTCTAAGAACGCTCTTATGAAGTTCTTAGCACTTAAGAGCTTCTTAATGAATGCTGCAAATAAGGGTGAGCTGGTGTATTAAATGGTTGGATCAAATACTTGGCAGGACTTTGACTTCCTGAACTCGGGATGTGCGCCTCTGTGTGCATGGATGCATCATTCCATGTGAGGAGCTTTGTGATGGAATGACATCCATTGCTAATGAGATCCTTATGCTTGGGAAAATCCTCTGAATTTAATTATAGGAAATATTGTGGCAGTTCTTACACCAGGCTTGCCAAGGATGCACAATTGCATTGCAGTAATGTGCATGATTTATGCTGAGGAGACAGGCTTCTGCTTCTGTGTATGAGTTTACACGAGCTTTGCAGTGTTTTTGGTTCATTCAGATTTAAATATACAAGACTGGAGGCCTTCACACTGGTTTGGAAGTCAAATTGATTCAGTATGTTGTGCATCATGGCAACCATCCAGTCTGGCTCCTATGCGTAGAGTAGGCCTCAGGCATCTCCTACTGTAGTGCTGCTATGAGTAGAGTAGCCCTATGAGTACTGTAGCCCTGAGGCATCTCCTGTGCTTCTATGAGTAGAGTAGGCCTCAGGCATCTCCTACTGTAGTGCTCCTAAGAGTAGAGTAGGCCTATGAGTAGAGTAGGCCTATGAGTAGAGTAGGCCTATGAGTAGAGTAGCCCTATGAGTAGAGTAGCCCTATGAGTAGAGTAGCCCTATGGGTAGAGTAGCCCTATGAGTAGAGTAGGCCTATGAGTAGAGTAGCCCTATGAGTAGAGTAGGTCTATGAGTAGAGTAGCCCTATGAGTAGAGTAGGCCTATGAGTAGAGTAGCCCTATGAGTAGAGTAGGTCTATGAGTAGAGTAGCCCTATTGGCCTCAGGCATCTCCTGCTGTGGTGATCCACCACTCAGCTGAGTTCCCTCTTGTGCTGTGCTGTGCTGTGTTGTGAGCGTCAATCATTTCCTGATATCTTCACACCTTTAATGTAGTTCCGTTTTTTTGGTCATGATATGTAAGGGCTAATGTCCTGCTTGCCGGTCATTATCGGAAAACAAGTCCTGACAGGTCAAACAGGAAGTCCTGACTGGTCAAACAGGTCAAACAGGTCAACAGGAAGTCCTGACAGGTCAAACAGGAAGTCCTGACTGGTCAAACAGGTCAAACAGGTCAAACACTGTGCGCTGTGACCGCATGGCCACCTCAACCCTGCGTTCTCTTCTGACTCCTGACCGGCGGGTCGTCCTTGCGTAACCTCTGCCTCTCACCCCTCTGCCCGCAGGACGATAGGAGACCGCATCGGAGAGGGCAAAGCCAGCGGTAACCTGGGCAACACGCTGAAGGTCCTGGGCAGGTTTGATGAGGCTGCGGTGTGCTGTCAGAGGCATCTAGACATCTCCCAAGAGCAGGGCGACAAGGTGTGTGTGTGTGTGTGTGTGTGTGTGTGTGTGTGTGTTATTACATCTCCCAAGAGCAGGGCGACAAGGTGTGTGTGTGTGTGTGTGTTATTACATCTCCCAAGAGCAGGGCTTCAAGGTGTGTGTGTGTGTGTGTGTGTGTGTGTGTGTGTGTGTGTTATTACATCTCCCAAGAGCAGGGCGACAAGGTTTGTGTGTGTGTGTGTGTGTGTTATTACATCTCCCAAGAGAAGGGTGACAAGGTGTGTGTCTGTGTGTGTGTGTGTGTGTGTGTGTGTGTGTGTGTGTGTGTGTGTGTGTTATTACATCTCCCAAGAACAGGACGACAAGGTGAGACCACTGTACCATCCACCACGTGCATGTTTTTGTGTGTTTGTGTGTGTGTGTGTGTGTGTGTGTGTGTGTGTGTGTGAGATTACTTTCATCAATTGACTGGTTTAATACAGTTCTTTGCTTTGAACTGAATCACTGAATATATAGAGGGACCTGAGAAGGCCTATGCTTCTCTTTCTTAATCTCTCTTTCCCTCTAAAATGTCTCTCTGTCTCTTTGTCTTTATGTGCGTCTCTCTCTTATTCTCGCACCTCTCTCCCATGTTCGTGTGTGTGTGTGTGTGTGTGTGTGTGTGTGTGTGTGTGTGTGTGTGTGTGTGTGTGTGTGTGTGTGTGTGTGTGGGCCCAGGTGGGAGAGGCCAGGGCGCTGTACAACATTGGGAACGTGTTCCATGCTAAGGGCAAGCAGCAGCTGTGGGGGTGTTCTCAGGATCCTGGGGACCTCCCGCCCGACGTCAGAGACACTCTACAGCGCGCTACCGCATACTACGAGTGAGTACTGTACCCCAAAACACCCTACAGCGCGCTACCGCATACTACGAGTGAGTACTGTACCCCAAAACACCCTACAGCGCGCTACCGCATACTACGAGTGAGTACTGTACCCCAAAACACCCTACAACACCACTGCATATTATGAGTGAGTACCCCAAAACACCCTACGTTGCGCTACCGCATACTACGAGTGAGTACCCCAAAACACCCTACAGCGCGCTACCGCATACTATGAGTGAGTACCCCAAAACACCTTACAGCACGCTACCGCATACTACGAGTGAGTACTGTACCCCAAAACACCCTACAGCGCGCTACCGCATACTACGAGTGAGTACTGTACCCCAAAACACCCTACAGCGCGCTACCGCATACTACGAGTGAGTACCCCAAAACACCCTACAGTAAAGTACACTCTACTGAGCTAAACAAACTACTCATCTAGTGGGTGCATAAGTCTCCCGTGAGCCTCAATGCCCATCTAGCCCTCTCCAGGGGACTTTGCTGACACGATTAACCAAAGTGGGAGATTCCTTAATGTGTGTGACATTTTTTATCCACTGTAGCGAAATGTCACAATGACATTTGAATATCTTTCATAAATCAGCTTTTCACAAAAGAGAGCTGTCACTGGTGCCCCCTGATCTGACTCAGATTGCTCTGAAAGCATCTTGCTTCAGCTAATGGATCCGAAGTAGAATCCATTTCCTCTTTACTCTCAAATGACTACCATAGCCTGCCATCGGCCAATCGCCATGTGACATTCTTTAGAGTGTGATTGAGGTGACTTAGTTAGTGTGATGGATGTGACTTGGTTAGTGTGATTGAGGTAACTTGGTTATAGTGATGGAGGTGATTTGGTTATAGTGATGGAGGTGACTTGGTTATAGTGTGATGGAGGTGATTTGATTAGAGTGATGGAGGTGACTTGGTTAGTGTGATTGAGGTAACTTGGTTATAGTGTGATGGAGGTGACTTGGTCATAGTGTGATGGAGGTGATTTGGTTATAGTGATGGAGGTGATTTGGTTATAGTGATGGAGGTTATTTGGTTAGAGTGATGGAGGTGATTTGGTTAGTGTGTGATGGAGGTGACATGGTTAGAGTGATGGAGGTGAATTGGTTATAGTGTGATGGAGGTGACTTGGTTACAGTGTGATGGAGGTGATTTGGTTATAGTTATGGTTATGGTTATGGTTATGGTTATTTAGCAGACGCCTTTGTCCAAAGCGACATACAAATAAATAACAATACAATTAAATAACAGTGAACAATTACAAAAAGGGAGAATAGCAATATTATCAATAAAACAATCAATTAAGCACTAACCTAATGAGAAATAAAACAATGAAATGAGAATAGCAATCAAATAAGTCACTCAGTAGCAGAATAAATGTCAAATTCTAACAATGGACAAATTATAACAAAACAATACTAATATACAAACCATAACACATAACAAACGCTCAAAAGAGTGTTAAAGATAGTGATGGAGGTGACTTGGTTATAGTGTCACAGTCTACAGTGTGCATGTGCAGCGGTCATCACTAGCCCCTAACTGCCCTCAGAGAGATGCCTAATGTATGTGTTTACCTCCTGATCTGAGTCTTACCCACCCACGCATGCGAGTCTTACCCGCCCATGCCCATGCCCACACCACGCTCAGCTGATGTGTGTTTACTTCCTGATCTGAGTCTTACCCACCCACGCCATGCCACACCACGCCACGCCACGCCACACCACACCACACCATGCCATGATCTCTTGCTTCCTGTCTGGATGGTGAAGTTCAGGCTGTTTTCCAGTCCACTGTCACAGCAGTGTATGGGCTCTCTCTCACACACACTAGCACACACACACACACACACACACACACACACACACACACACACACACACTAACACACACACACACACACACACACACACACAGTCACACAGATCAGTGTTTTCCCTGGTACCATATTGCTATGGTAACACCTGTGTCCGGCCCGCTGCCTGACCTGCGTCCGGTGTCTGTGGCCCGCAGGATGAACCTGTCTCTGGTCAAGGAGCTGGGGGACCGCGCCGCACAGGGCCGAGCCTTCGGTAACCTTGGCAACACCCACTACCTGCTGGGGAACTTTGTGGAGGCCATCAAGTTCCATCGAGAGGTAAGAGGCTGTTCAGAGCATGCTGGTCACTGGTCTGCTGTGTTCCTGTGTCTGTGTGTTCCTGTGTTCCTGAGTCTGTGTTCCTGTGTCTCTACAGTATGTTCCTGTGTTCCTGTGTCTGTGTGTTCCTGTGTCTGTGTGTTCCTGTCTCTGTGTCTGTGTTCCTGTCTCTGTGTTCCTGTCTCTGTCTCTCTCTAGCCTAGTTTACATGGACACTTTAAATCGGTGCCCCTTTAGCCCCCCCGGGACACACAGTAGAGGGTGTGAGTCCAATGCGGAGCATGAGGCTGGACCATTGTGTGTGTGTGTATGTGTGTGTGTTCATGTGACAGCAAGT
>NC_085007.1:2406442-2428942 GCF_963854185.1 Sardina pilchardus | reverse complement strand
AGGTGTGACGGGGAGAAGCCATCAGCTCTTGCAGAGAGACCGCTCGTTGCTCCGGTATTACCTGCTGCTTTTGATCTCTATGGTGCTTTATTAGCCGCTCCTGTCATCTCTATGGTGCGTTAGCAGCTGTTTGTGCTACACTACCGTACATGCAGCCTCTTTTGTGCTGCTCTAAACAGAATGGATTTAAATATACATGTTTTTGGAGTTGATGAGTAAATTGGTGCATGACATCCATTTTGCGCGTTTTAGTCGTTTTAAAAAGGGCTTTTCATTGTAGATGTGTTTGCTCTGAGTAATTGTGTGAAAGTTTTTGTCCTGTGAAACTGGTGAGAGTGTGTGTGAGGCTCATTGTTGCTCATGACCTAGATCCTGCTGTTGTTTGTGCGAATGACATGCCTATGCTCTCTCTCTCTCTCACACACACACACACACACACACACACACACACACACACACACACTGCTCAACCATGGTGTATGGATCCACCAAAGATCCTCTGGCACCTCATTATTCACACACACACACACACACACACACAACACACACACACACACACACACACACACACACACACACACACACACACACACACACACACACACACACACACACACACACACACACACACTCACACACACACATGGCATCACTGGCTTTCACAAACGTGAGCCTACTGTAGCTGCTGTAGTCAGATGGACTCTCTCCCTGAGATGCTGTCCGAGTTGCTTACTGTACTGTACTGTACGTTGCTGCCCCTGCTGTGGTTGTGGACGAGGGGAGTGGACGAGGAGAGGCCGCGGCCGGCTCGTTAGAGAGTATTGATCATGTGGTCACTCCGCGCAGTGATGGGCCGCGTTAGCCGTGTCTGATTAGGAATGAGGACAGCACACACACCGGATGTCCGATTATCGGCGACCGCCGGGCCTTCACCTCTTAGCCCTCTCGCCGGAATCAAATCCTCCTGTGGAGGAGTCTGTGTGTGTGTGTGTGTGTGTGTGTGTGTGTGTGTTTGGTTGTTGACCAAATGTGAACTCCTGAACCTTTGGAACAATAGCAGGCTACTAATAATTTATGCAAAGATTTCCAACAGCCCTCGAGTTCCCACTAAGTGTGCATATGTGTGTGTATCTATGTGTGTGTGTGTGTGTGTGTGTGTGTGTGTTTGAGCAGCTGACCAGTTAAAGGTCGTGGCGATAAAATGAGTGGGGCACATTGGAGTCTTGACAGAAATTCTGATAAGAGCAGCATGGAGGTGTGTGTGTGTGTTGGAACTATGCACTGGAGGGTTGCAGCAGCATGGAGGGGTGTGTGTGTGTGTGTGTGTGTGTGTGTTGGAACTATGCACTGGAGGTGTGTGTGTGTGTGTGTTGGAACTATGCACTGGAGGGTTGCAGCAGAAACACCAACACGGTGCAGCAGAGTTGGGCTCTTTTAGCTCTTGGTAGCAGTGTTGTAGATGCACACACATGCGCACACACACACACACACACACATATTGAGTATACTACATAATACCCACTCTTATGGCCTGGTCAGACTATACGATTTTTTTGTCGCTCACGATTGTCGTTTACGATCTACTATGTCACACTATACGATTTTAGAACCATGAAAACCTCTCCGCGTCTTGGTCGGGAGAGTGGCCACATACACCGAAAGCATCGGTTGCGTCATACGACTCCCGTCAAATTTCTGACAAGCCAGACTTTTTGTCGGGCTGTTTTAGAACGTCGTGAACGACAAATCGCAAGTCGTGAAGCATGTCACATTATAAGATTCACTCCGCGTTCGATGTCGTGCCCGACCATTTGAAATCGCTTACGACGCTGTAAACTTGTCGGTCACGACAAATTCGGGCCAAAATCGGGCTGAAATCGTGTAATGTGTCCAGGCCATTATGGCATCTCCTATTGAGTATACTACATAATGGCCACTCTTATACTGTAGCATCTCCCATTGAGTATACTGTGCAGTGCCCACTCTTATATCATCTCCTATTGAGTATACTGTCCAGTGCCCACTCTTATAGAATCTCCTATTGAGTATACTACATAATGCCCAATCTTATAACATCCCCCATTGAGTATGCTACATAATGCTATTTGAACTTTCTGATACTACAAAATATGACTTTACTCTACTGTAACTGACCCTAGGCAGATGGGTTGGCCCCTTGAGTCGTGGATCTGTCTGAGGTTTCTTCCTATGTATCTCCAATTCTAGGGAGTTTTTCCTTGCCCCTGTTACTCATGGGCTCTCTTTGAATGTTTAACACTGTAAAGCGCCATGAGACATGTGTAATGTTTTGGCGCTCTATAAGTGAAATTAAATTGAAATTGAGATAATGCCCATCCCCCATTGATAATGCTGCATAATGCTCAATCTTATAGCATTCCCCATTGAGTATGCTACATAATGCCCAAGTGGTGGGATTGTATAGCGTCCCCCATAGAGCCCAAGTGCTCTGTAGATCTTTCCTCTGAGCGAGTCTAAACAACCAGAGCGGCCATCCTACGGTAAACAGGAAGTGAGGGTCTCTGGACGGGTAGCATGTGGGAACATCTGCAATCTTGACCCTTGACCTCTAAATTCTGTGCTGTGTGTGTGTATGCGTGTGTGTGTGTGTGTGTGTGTGTGTGTGTGTTTATGTGCGTGTGTCTCCACAGAAGCTGGGCCGCGACCCCTCCGATGAGGCCTGCTTTTTCGACCTCCTCAGTAAGTTCCAGAGCAGCCGCATGGACGACCAGCGCTGCCACCTCGACGAGCCAGAGAACGGAGTGGACGGAGAGGCCGCCGCCCCCTGCTCTCCTCTCAGCGATATGATCGGTAAAGAGCCGTTCACACCAAGAACGATAACTATAACCATAAGTACAACTGTAACGATAAAAGCGTTCACACCAAGAACAATAACTATAACCATAAGTACAACTGTAACGATAAAAGCGTTCACACCAAAAATAATAACTATAATGATAACTACAACTGTAACGATAAAAGCGTTCACACCAAGAACGATAACTATAATGATAACTACAACTGTAACGATAAAAGAGTTCACACCAAGAATGACACCTATAACGATGAATACAGCCATAATAATAAAAGCGTTCACACCAAGAACGATAACTATAACGATAAATACAGCCATAACGATAAAATTGTTCACACCAAGAACGATAACTATAACGATAAATACAGCCATAACGATAAAATTGTTCACACCAAGAACGATAACTATAATGATAACTACAACTGTTACGATAAAAGGGTTCACACCAAGAATGATAACTATAATGATAACTACAACTGTTACGATAAATGCGTCCACACCAAGAATGATAACTATAACGATACATACAGCCATAATGATAAAAACGTTCACACCAAGAACGATAACTTTAATGGTAACTACAACTGTAATGATAAAAGCGTTCACACCAAGAATGATAACTATAATGATAAATAAAGCCATAACGATTAAAGCGTTTACACCAACCAACGATAAAAAAGTCTCTCCTCATGATAATGACTGTGATGGCTAAAATGTTATGGGTTCTGATTGGCTGTTAGCTTTGTAGCGTTCTCAAAATCACTGAAAGTGATCCCCAAAGATATCGTTCTTCATGCCGTTATCGTTATAGTTTATGTGTGAATGTTGTCCTTCATATTAATGTATTAATATTTATTTCTTATTATCGTTATAGTTATTATTATTGGTGTGAACGGCCCTTCAGACTCATGCTCCCCTCTCAGTGATATGATCAGTAAGACACTGCTGAGTTGCTCCCCTGGTGGTGAACAGAATGCACTGCATATCAGGCCGTAAGCCAGCGGTGGCGAGAAGACATTTGAAAACAATTCAGATTGAGCATGCCTCCATATGTAGGCATTAGTTTTGGAAATGTTAGCCCTTTAGAACATGGGGTGTTGTTTGCTGTTGTAGCCCTTTGGAACATGGGGTGTTATATGCTGTTGTAGCCCTTTAGAACATGGGATATTGTTTGCTGTTGTAGCCCTTTAGAACATGGGGTATTACTGTATTTGCTGTCATGCTGACAAAGAGGTGTATTTACCTGTGCTAATGCTGACCTCAGGTCCATGGCAGGTTTAGGCCAGATATGGCGTATTGATAGCAGCTTTGATTTTTTCCTCATTTAATATGTCTGAGAGCAGTCTCCTATAGGTTAATTGGCTAGTTAATATCTTAATTGGTTGGTTAAGTCCTAATTGTCTGGTTAATATATCAATTGGTTGGTTAACATATTAATTGGCTGGTTAATATATGAATTGGTTAGATAATATTTTAATTGACTGGTTAATATCTTAATTGGTTAGTTGATATCTTAATTTCCTGGTTAATGTCTTAATTGGCTGGGTAATATTGTATTGGTTGATTAATGTCTTAATTGGCTGGTTATGTTCTGGTAGACCCAAGCCTCACCACGTCACCTCAGACAGAGGAGCTGTTTGACCTGATCGCCAGCACGCAGAGCCGTCGTCTAGACGACCAGCGGGTGAGCGTCAGCAACCTGCCGGGCCTGAGGATCACCCACAACAACCTGGGTCACCTGTGTGGCGAGGCCGAGGCCCAGGAGCCCAGCGACGACTTCTTCAACATGCTCATCAAGTGCCAGGTGAGACCTCACACTTCTCCAACACGCTCATCAAGTGCCAGGTGAGACCTCACACTTCTTCAACATGCTCATCAAGTGCCAGGTGAGACCTCACACTTCTTCAACATGCTCATCAAGTGCCAGGTGAGACCTCACACTTCTTCAACATGCTCATCAACAACAAACACGACCAGCTGAGACCCAACACTGCTAGCCTGGCATAGCCCTCGGTACGCTTCCGCTCAATTTTCATTTCCCTTCACCATTACGTCTGGGTCTGATCCCACTGAACTCGATTTCTCAGGATGCATTCCGACGGGACCAATCAGCGAACGGGGGGAATGGGGGGAGGCAGGTTTTAACGACGACGTTGAGCATAAGCGTTGTAGTCTTTATAGCTGTCACGACGAAACGTTAGCGATTGGGTAAAATCAGGCCCAATCATTTCAAACTAAAATTACGAGCAGAGTTCACGCCTCCTGCCTGAAATCGATTCTGAATGGAGTAGGTCCAGACCCTCTGTATGATATTAGTACTAGGGTTTAGTATGACCAGGCTACAACACTGCTGTTAGCAGACACAGTTAACACACCTGCAGACATAACCAGCTGAGACCAGACACTGCTGTTAGCAGACACAGCTTATGTTGCTTATGTTGCTGCCCCTGCTGGCATAACCAGGAGAGCAGTTAACACACCTGCAGACAAAATCATTAGCTCAGCAGTTGCTAGGAGACAGTGGGCTTCATGCAGAAATATTCTATTACGTAAGGGATAATGTATAGAACGCCGGTCATTATCGGAAAATAATTCCCGACAGGACGGACAGAACCCCGACACGCAGTGGAGGGGTTTCGCTTCGTACTGAAGGGAATTATAAAGAGAAAATAAACTTATCTCAATGTGTCTTTAGCAATGACTTGGCTACCGTTTCGTGGCTTCCGCAACAACTAGCGGAGTGAACCCGTTGCCATTGGCAGCGGTCATTATACCTTCGGAGCGGTCATTATGCAAATATAATGGACCGGTAGAACGTTGAGAGGCCCATTCAAAGTGAATGGGAGCTCCCTCAACATTCTAGAGAGCCATATAATAAATATATTTAACCAAACCAAATCTACTCGTAGCCTGGTACGCTTTTACACTGAAATAAATTGTGCTTTATTACTCTTTTACGCTAAAATAAACAGATAAATATAAATGCTTGATGACTGTTGCTGTAGCCTACTATGAATATTCCATGCATGATTACACTACTTCCTCGCCAGTTGTCAGTTTAGCAAGCACTTAATGAACATTAACAACATTGAAGAAAATAAACAAACAGAGAATAAAGGTCAGGCTATGTCACCCAATATACTGTACATATTGCTGAAGACTCCTAATGAAATTAAGTTTTATAGGATACATATCAACACGTAATGGGTTCCTTTCATTATTTGATCTCTCTCTCTCTCTCTATCTCGCTCACTCTCTCTCACGCTCGCTCAGACTGACACACACAGCTAGCAGTAGTAGCCGGTGTGTAAAAGGGTTCTCACTTAAGAGCTATTAAGTGATTAGCTGTCTGGGCACTGTCACATGACCCATCAGTCAGGCCAATCAGATAAATGAGGTGTGCGGGGGTCACGGAGGGGCACTTAGAGCCACTGATGTGCTGATGGACGCTGACCAAGAGGTCGGCACAGAAGAACGCTTTGTTCCTGCAACGCTGTGGGCACTTAAAATAATCCAATCACAGACAAGAATCCAAAAAACAAGTTAGGAGTGTCAGTAGCTATGAGGCCATTAGTCTGAGATGCTTGCAGAGGATTGGTGATCTATTTGGGCTCAACAGACAGATGATTGGTGATCTATTTGGGCTCAACAGACAGAGGATTGGTGATCTATTGTATTTCATGTTTTGGAGTGCACACACTGCGTAGAGTAGATAGTGCACACACTGAGTAGAGTAGAGTAGATTGTGCACACACTGCGTAGAGTAGAGTAGATAGTGCACACACTGAGTAGAGTAGATAGTGCACACACTGAGTAGATAGTGCACACACTGCATTGAGTAGATAGTGCACACACTGAGTAGAGTAGATAGTGCACACACTGAGTAGAGTAGATAGTGCACACACTGCATAGAGTAGATAGTGCACACACTGAGTAGATAGTGCACACACTGCATAGAGTAGATAGTGCACACACTGAGTAGATATAGTGCACACACTGCATAGAGTAGAGTACATAGTGCACACACTGCATAGGTAGTGCACACACTGAGTAGAGTAGGTAGTGCACACACTGAGTAGAGTAGACTAGCACACACTGCATAGGTGGTGTGAGGAGTGAGGACTGTGCAATTCCCCACTCCTCAGAAGAGTGGGTCTGATAAGAACATTGGGGACTGCAGATAGTGAGTGCCAGTAACGGTAGTCATACTGCACTTTGGTAACGGCTTCCAAGAGCACATCATTATGGTCAGAGTGTCCATAGTGCCAAGAGCACATCATTGTGGTCAGAAAGTGCTGCACACAGCTGATAAGGCTTTAAGCAGAGACAGTTGAAAAAGGATCTTTGCTTCAAGCATCTCATAGCAGTGCAGCGTTTTGAGACCTCTCTCTGTAATGTATGTCTCTTGTAGTTTTTGAAGAGACTCTGTTTGCGTCTGTAGCGGTTGCGTCTCTGTAGTTTACGTCTGTAGTGTTTGAAGAGACTCTGTTTTCATCTCTGTAGTTAACGTCTGTATCGTTTGAAGAGACTCTGTTTTCAGTGTAGTGTTGAAGAGACTCTGTTTGCGTCTCTGTTGTTTACGTCTGTAGTGTTTGAAGAGACTCTGTTTGCATCTCTCTGTAGTTTACGTCTGTAGCGTTTGAAGAGACTCTGTTTGCGTCTCTCTGTTGTTTACGTCTGTAGCGTTTGAAGAGACTCTGTTTGCGTCTCTCTGTTGTTTACGTCTGTAGTGTTTGAAGAGACTCTGTTTGCGTCTCTCTGTTGTTTACGTCTGTAGTGTTTGAAGAGACTCTGTTTGCATCTCTCTGTAGTTTACGTCTGTAGCGTTTGAAGAGACTCTGTTTGCGTCTCTCTGTTGTTTACGTCTGTAGCGTTTGAAGAGACTCTGTTTGTGTTGTTTACGTCTCTCTGTTGTTTGCGTCTCTCTGTTGTTTGCGTCTCTCTGTTGTTTACGTCTGTCTGTTGTTCACGTCTCTCTATTGTTTACGTCTGTAGCGCTTGAAGAGACTCTGTTTGCGTCTCTCTGTTTTTTGTGTCTCTCTGTTGTTGACGTCTGTCTGTTCTCTGCCCTGTCCAGTCCTCCAGGATCTCTGTTGTTCACGTCATGTCTGTTCTCTGCCCTGTCCAGTCCTCCAGGATCGATGACCAGCGGTGCTCTCCCCCGGAGGGTGGCCCCCGGGCGCCCACGGTGCCGGACGAGGACTTCTTCAGCCTGATCCAGCGCGTGCAGGCCAAGCGCATGGACGAGCAGCGCGTCCACCTGCCCTCGGACGAGCAGGACGACGCCGACGCAGACGCAGACTCGGAGCCAGAGGCCGAGGCACGGTCCGGCGACTCCAGCTAGACCTGCCGTCCTGCTTTCTCTGGCCCTCTCTCTCCATGAGCCGTCTCCATAGAGATGACCTCTAACCCCAGACCTCTGGAGGAGAGACACCGAGAGGAGGAAGAGGAGGGAGCGAGTGAGGAAGAGGAGGAGGGAGCGGAGGAGAAGACTCTTCCTTCAGGCACGTCTGATACTAACGAGGCTAACGGAGGAGTTAGCAATGAAAAGCCGTGGAGAAAACGAAGAGAGAATGTGAATACAGAAGGGTTGTGGTTTAGAATACGTCTGTATGTGCGCGTGTTCGTGTGTGTGTGTGTGTGTGTGTGTGTGTGTGCGTGTGCGTGTGCGTGTGTAGGACTAAAACGGTGTTATAGACGTGAAGTGTGTGTCTTTAGCAGGGGTCTCTCTCACCTTGTGTGTGTCTGCTGCACTGCCTTAAGTAAACATACTGACTCTGATTGTAACCTGTAGGTTGAGCTTCTCTGTGTTGTATTTGCTCATGTTGCCATTGGTCCGTTGGAAGGACTTTTGATGAAGGCTGGCAGTGTTATTCATTTGACTTCGGCAGTTCGCGAGAGGCTGTGAGGACATTGTTGTCCCACTCACTATGATGTGTCTGCATATCAGCATATAGCAGTGGATATGTGTAGGGCTGTCTGCATTTCAGCATACAGTATAGCAGTGGATTATGTGTAGGGCAGTTTCATTCCCACATTTGTGTTCATGGACATCGGTGCCATTCAGAACGTTCAGATCAGTACTTTATTGGGGGAGGAATTTACATGTCAGTTTAGATTATTAAAAGCTATGAATAGCATTTTCCCAATCAAATGCCATCAGCCACATGTATGAAAATGTCTGCCCTGTCATTGGGCCTGACTAAAGACCAGTGCGAGACATTAGAGACATTATTTGAATGGGACCAGATCCCCGTCGAGTAGCGGCTAGATTCCTAGCATTACTGACTGCACCTATGCTACTGCTAACGCTAGCGTAGCTCTGAGCTCAAAGCTCAGCCACTGCAGTTGCTCAGCGACCGTCTGTCCGTGCTGCAGACTACTGTGGAGGCTCTGATGAGCTCACTGTTAGCACGGCACACACTGCACAGCACACAGGTCAGTCTGCATGGCCATGGTCTGTGGTCTTTGTGTCAGGGCTCCCGAGATCATAGAACCTCTGAGACATGTTCGTATTTACAAACAACAAGCAATGCTACAAACAAAAAACAACATTTGTAAACAGCATTACAGTATTTGTGGATAACTAATGCCAGTAACCGCCAATTCCATTTTCTCTCCATCACTTCTGGGGATGAATTTGAGATTACAACAAAAGAGGAATTGGATAAATCCACTGGTTGCCATGCGAGGGCACCGTCATTTGGCTCTGTCACCATCTTGTGGCCAAACACATTCATAACACCCTCAAGGCATTTATGGGTGTGAACAGATAGTATTTAAAGATTTTAAGACTGAAAGATGACTAGTAGTAGACTAACAAGTATGAAGAACTTAAGCACTTTCTTTAAAACTTGGAGAAAAAGGTTATACATCAGTGTGTGTACATATAAATATTTTGTTTGGTGAAAGTGAGAGTGTATTTCACAGCCAAGGTTAGTGCCTGTTTGTATCTTTTTTTTAGCTCTAGTTCTCCATGCTCTGTGACTTGTAGCATTCCCAGGAAAAAGATGAGGCAGAAACACCACAGCAGCCCGAGCTCTAGCCCCTGTGTTGGGACTGGGGCTGCAATCCCCTGGGCGCTGCTGGGCTGGTGTGCTGTGCTGTGCAAATGGAAAGTGCTTCAGTGATGGCGATCGATGAGCTACTGATTAACAGGCTCCTCTGAGCACTCACTGGGAACCACACACACAGCTCAGCCACCTAGGGCCCCATCTGGCCTCAATCTGGCTCTGATCTGGCCCTGATCTGGCCCCAGTCAGGCCCTGATCTGGCCATATTCTGGTTCTGGTCTGGCTGTGATCTGGACTGCACTGGGCCCCGGTCCCAACCTAGATACAGCACAACTGCCCCGGCCCAGATATGGCCAGGATCCATCCCAGATATGGCCCGGATCCATGCCAGATGCGCGTTCAGTGCCAGCTGCTGCTATCTGGTACCAGTAGTGTGTGTGCCACCGCAGTAGGGTACCAGTAGTGTGTGTGCCACCGCAGAGCAGTGCCAGTAGGGTACCAGTAGTGTCTGTGCCACCGCAGGGAGCAGCTCTGCCAGTAGGGTACCAGTAGTGTCTGTGCCACCGCAGGGAGCAGTGCCAGAAGGGTAGTAGTGTCTGTGCCACCGCAGGGAGCAGTGCCAGTAGGGTACCAGTAGTGTCTGTGCCACCGCAGGGAGCAGTGCCAGTAGTGTGTGTGCCACTGCAGGGAGCAGCTCTGCCAGTAGGGTACCAGTAGTGTCTGTGCCACCGCAGGGAGCAGTGCCAGTAGTGTCTGTGCCACTGCAGGGAGCAGCTCTATAGTGCACAGGTGGAAAACTCTGGTACAAAGTAAAAGCTCGACTCCAAGCACTCACTAAAGCAGCTGATTCTCATTAGCGTCTCTTCAGTCAGGTGGATCAGCTAGCTTGTGACATCGCCAAGACATGGGAGGACTTTTATTTTGGCAAGCTGGAGTTTTCCCCCCTCTGTAATGAGTTCAACTTAAAGTGGACCTGTAGGACTCGAGAGGTCCAGCTCGCTTAAAGTGGACCTGTTGAGGAGAGCGGAGAGGTCCAGCTCGCTAGCTATTGGGTGTAGGAGTCCTGCCCAGACTCCTCTGTTGTGCTTCTATGTCACTGCCACATGTACATAATGGTTTTGTATTTATTTTCTGTCTGCGGACACCATGTCCTCAGTGCTTTTAATAAAACAGATTCAAATGTTACCTGTGTGTGTGTGAACTGTGTGTTGCTATTCAGTGTTACCTCTGAGTGTGTACTGTGTTGTTATTCAGTGTTACCTCTGAGTATGTACTGTGTTATTATTCAGTGTTGGGGTTCTCTGTCTCTACTCTTTCAGGCTTACCTGTCAGGCTACACCAGGTGCTCAACTGAAGCGTTCTGTTCACTTTTTGCTGAAGTGTGCAAATTGCACAGTGCTCTGACTTCGGGAAGCTACCTGTTGCAGCATACAGTACTCTCTGCACACACACACACACACACACACACACACACACACACACACACACACACACACACACACACAACACCTCCCTCCTGTCCAGCATGACACCTCAGCTGCTCACCTGGCCTGCCCTGCTCACCTGGCCTGCCCTGCTGACCTGTACCTGTCCCATCTCACTGCTGCTGTACCACATTTACATGCAGGCTTGTGGGCTGCAGCCAGAGAGGGAACATCTACATAAACAACAATCATCACCATAAACATATAAACTGCGTTTATGACTTCAGTCCTCCAGCGCTTTCAGACGGACAAAGGGCAGCTCAGTCACAAGACAGTTACTACTACTGAACAGAAAAGGCATGAAATATGAAAAGCACACACACACACACACACACACACACACACGCACACACACACACACACACACACACACACACACACAGACACACACACACATGCACACACGCACACACACATGCAAACACAATCATACATGCATGTGTACACACATAGATCCGAATGCACATTATATACATACACTCACATGTGCAAGGAAATAGAGGTCTGTGTAGGACATATTGTTCAGTCCTGCACCCGCCCACTCTCGCAATAATGTATCATTTTTTGTTTCGCTCCCGCTCGCATCTATAACATTAGGTCCCACTCCTGCATCTACATTAGGTCCCCCATCTATAACATTAGGTCCCCCTCCTGCATCTATAACATTAGGTCCCACTCCTGCATCTACATTAGGTCCATCATCTATAACATTAGGTCCCACTCCTGCATCTATAATATTAGGTCCCACATCTATAACATTAGGTCCCACATCTATAACATTAGGTCCCACTCCCACCCATAAAAGCCTGCAGGAGGGATATTCAGTTTTGCCACACACACACACACACACACACACACACACAGAGTGTGATTGGAGCAGTGGGTCACATCCCCTGTGTTAAACAGGATGAGTACTAATCTCCTTAGAGTCCTTTCTCAGGCCTGAGCCCTCCAGCAGAGCTCTCTACCGTAAAACAACACTCTCCATCAGAGCTCTCTACCGTAAAACAACACTCTCCATCAGAGCTCTCTACCGTAAAACAACAACACTCTCCAGCAGAGCTCTCTACCGTAAAACAACAACACTCTCCAGCAGAGCTCTAACGTAAAACAAGTCTCTCCAGCAGAGCTCTCTACCATAAAACAACACTCTCCAGCAGAGCTCTCTACCGTAAAACAACACTCTCCAGCAGAGCTCTCTACCGTAAAACAACTAGAACACTCTCCAGCAGAGCTCTCTACCGTAAAACAACACTCTCCATCAGAGTTCTACCGTAAAACAACACTTTTCATCAGAGCTCTCTACCGTAAAACAACACTCTCCAGCAGAGCTCTCTGCCGTAAAACAACAACACTCTCCAGCAGAGCTCTCTACCGTAAAACAACACGAGTCTCCAACAGAGCTCTCTACCGTAAAACAACAACACTCTCCAGCAGAGCTCTCTACCGTAAAACAACAGGAGTCTCCATCAGAGCTCTCTACCGTAAAACAACAACACTCTCCATCAGAGCCCTCTACCGTAAAACAACAACACTCTCCAGCAGAGCTCTAACGTAAAACAACACGAGTCTCCAACAGAGCTCTCTACCGTAAAACAACACTCTCCAGCAGAGCCCTCTACCGGAAAACACTCTCCATCAGAGCTCTCTACCGTAAAACAACACGAGTCTCCATCAGAGCTCTCTACTGTAAAACAACACGAGTCTCCAACAGAGCCCTCTCCCGTACCATTTGATTACCTGAAGGCCTTTAAAGGAAGTGGAAAGGCAAACATTTACAGAACAATGCAATTCTTACAATCTCCTCTTGGTTAATCAGCTTAAACATTGAGTTCAAGGGCGTCCACTGGTGATTTCATCAGGATAAAAACATTGAATGTCAGAGGTGTTTCCATGGAGATGGAGGTTGAAACAGGTGTGGTGTTTGACTTGTCTGAGGCAGGCTTGGACTCATGTCACTGAACATGTTTGTCAAGATTTTTTTTCTTTTCTCTCTCTCTCTCTCTCTCTCCCTTTTTTCCTCCCTACTGTATGTCCATTATGTAAGAGCAGGAATAAATTCACAAGCATGTCAGTCAATGTTTCTACTGTATGTTGATGTTCAGTATGTTTCTGCATAGCGATTTGTTAATACTGTACTGTATGTATGTATGTTCATCTATGGGAGTCTGTAATACCCACATTCACAAGACTACAGTATATGTGATCCTTATGGAGAAGAGGGGAGGAGTCTACTGCTCTGAGATAAAGAAACATCTCCTCCAACATTAGTCCTTATAAGGCTGTGGACAGAATGAAGATGAACATGGAGCAAGGGTGCATGTCTACACACACACACACACACACACACACACACACACACACACACACACACACACACACAGGAACAACATCAACAACACTACAGCACTTCCGCATTCTCCTCGACCCTCAGTGTGCAGTATTCTCTGACGCGTTCCTCTCTCTCCACTCCCCTTCTCATTCCTCCTCCTCCTCTTCCTCCTCCCTCTTTCTCTCTCTCTCTCCCTCTCTGATCCTTCCCTGTCTAACCCTCCCATCTTCTTGCAGCCTAGCGTCAGAGAGAGCACAGGCAGTGTGGAGTGTGCAGTGTGTAGTGGACTGAACCAGTGCGCAGCACAGCACAGCACAGCACAGCACAGCACAGCACAGCACTCTGTTCTGCTAGCACGCTGCTGATCCTACTAACGTCACCCCTCCTCCTATCTCTTGTCCTCTTGCTCTCTCCATCTCTCTCTCTCTCTCTTCCCCCCTCCTCTCTCCTCTCCCTCACACACACACTCCCCCCCCTCCTCCTGTTGCCTCTCGCTCTCTCTCTCCCTCTCCCTCTCTCTCTCTAGCTCATTCTCAACTTTCCCTCCCTCCCACTCGTCACCTCCCTCCCTCCCTCCCTTCCTCCTTCCCACTCGTCCCCTCCCTCCCTCCCTCGCTCTCTCCCTCTTCCCAGAATGCAGTGCGTGCTGAGCTGCGTTAGCGGCTATATAAAGCAGCGGAGGGGCGGGGGGAGGCTGCCGTGCAGCAGGGACACTTAGACAGAGAGCAGGACAGCCTCACTGGACAGCCTCCGCGTTCACACAGAGAGAGGTCAGTACGCAGGACACACACACACACACGCACACACACACACACACACAGGACGGGAGAGGGGAAGGCATGAAAAGATAGAGAGAGAGGGAAAGAGAAGGGTTGAGGGAGAGAGAGAGAGGCAGAGCTGGTTTGACAGGCTCGTAGGAGGAGACGCTGAATGGCACGATGCCTACTCTACTGACACTCTACTGACGCGCTCCGACTGCTTTACAGTACACAGGCATTCAGGAGCTCACACAACTGCTGTGTGTGTGTGTGTGTGTGTGTGTGTGTGCATACTGTATGCTTAGAGAGAGACACAGCAGCATAGAGATGGTGGGGAACAGTACTACAGGGGTCACTGGCTGTGTCCAGCATCATGTAGTGTTTAGACAAATGTGTGTGTGTGTGTGTGTGTGTGTGTGTGTCAGCATGCAGTGTTTAGAGGAATGCTTGTCCAGTTGCACAACATGTCGATGGAGAACGTAGATGAAGTTGCACAAGTGGGCATGACTGGCGTCTGCTGCTGTGGTTGACCCTTACACACGGCTTTTTCTAAACAAGATGTCTGACCAAAACAAATACTGTACCACACACATGTCCACAGTGAGGGAATGCTGTGCTGGAGGATCAATCACACGGGTCATTCTGGGGAGAGGACGCAGAGTAGCGCTCGCTCCAAACGGCTCTGCTCAGAGGCAGCTGATGTGTCCCGGTTCTAAAGGTCTCTGCTCAGAGGCAGCTGATGTGTCCCGGTTCTAAAGGTCTCTGCTCTCAGCAGCTGATGCGTCCTGGTTCTAAACGTCTCTGCTCAGAGGCAGCTGATGTGTCCCGGTTCTAAAGGTCTCTGCTCTCAGCAGCTGATGCGTCCCGGTTCTATACGTCTCTGTTCTCAGCAGCTGATGCGTCCTGGTTCTAAAGGTCTCTGCTCTCAGCAGCTGATGCGTCCTGGTTCTAAAGGTCTCTGTTCTCAGCAGCTGATGCGTCCTCGCTGAGGGAACAGCGTGTTCACACGTCTCCATATCCTGCAGGCTGGAACAAGGCTGAGCACGCTTTACATGCAATCACCCAGCCCACAAGACAAACTAGCAGCACACACACTCCCCAACACACCTGCAGGCAGCCTCCTCCACACACACACACACACACACACACACACTCCTCCGTGGTAAACACTGCAGCTAGAGCCGCTCGATTGCACGTTTTCACTTGACGTCAGATGGATCCCCTCTCTTGGCCTTAAAGGGACAGTGCTCCATTTTGAGCCTGGTGGAGAGAGCAGGGGGCACTCCAGGATTAGATGCCTAAACTCATTACAGAGCGCCGGCCACACAATGCACGCATTCATGTGTTCATGGCTTTTTATATTAAAGGGGCCGGGCCACACAGTGCACACATTCATGTGTTTATGGTTTTTATATTAAAGGGGCCAGGCCACACAGTGCACGCATTCATGTGTTTATGGTTTTTATATTCGTTTATTGTTTATTTATATCTTTTTATATTTCATTATTATAAGGGGTGTGGGGTGAGTGGGGTGCTAGACTGTGGAGTGGATGTGTATGTGTGTGTGTGTGTGTGTGTGTGTGTGTGTGTGTGTGTGTGTGTGTGTGTGTGTGTGTGTGTGTGTGTGTGTGAGTGGGGTGCTAGACTGTGGAGCGCCTGGCTGTGTGTGTGTGTGTGTGTGTGTGTGTGTGTGTGTGTGTGTGTGTGTGTGTGTGTGTGTGTGTGTGTGTGTGAGAGTGGGGTGCTAGACTGTGGAGCGCCTGGCTGTGCTACTGCCAAAGGTGGCCAAAGTGTAATGCAACAGCTGCAACAGGGAGAACATCTTTTTTTAGGCTCAGAGCAGGAGTGTGTGTGTGTGTGTGTGTGTGTGTGTGTGTGTGTGTGTGAGAGAGAGAGAGAGAGAGAGAGAGAGAGAGAGAGAGAGAGAGAGAGAGAGAGAGAGAGAGAGAGAGAGAGAGAGAGAGAGAGAGAGAGAGAGGGAGAAATGACAGAAAGAGAGGGAAAGAGAGAGAGAGTAAGTGTGTGTTAAATACCATTAAACCTAAGCCTGGTAACAATGAGAGGTGTTCTCAGTGGATAGCACAAGTGGCATAAGACCTGTGGACGTGTCCAGCTGATCCATGTCCCACACGGCACGACACTCTGGCCACAGTGCTGATAGACAGGAAATGATCTCTGTCTGAAATGATCAAATACATTCAAAGACAATATAGAGAATAGCCTTTCTTGACATCGTACATGGCCCAGCTCAAGGCTGAACTCAGGCACCACGCTTGAACCCTTTTCAGGCCTGTGGTCAGTGCTTTCAGCAGACAGATTTTCTGACCCATGAGAGTAGAGTGCCTGCCCTTGGTGTGGTGAATATTCTGTGGTTGCTATGACACTGCCTACTGCTACAAAAACACACACACTAACTGGTCAGTTGTAATGAGTCTGGATGAAGTTGTACCACTACTGGCCACTGGCTACTTAGCATGTTGATGGTTAACTGGCTATTGTACAGGCTGTAGACAAGGCTAGCATGCTAATGGTGAACTGGCTATGGTACAGGCTGTAGACAAGGCTAGCATGCTAATGGTGAACTGGCTATGGTACAGGCTGTAGACAAGGCTAGCATGTTAATGGTGAACTGGCTATGGTACAGGCTTTAGACAAGGCTAGCATGTTATGAGCGCTAAAGGAGCATTGCTAGGTGCATCATGGAGCAGGTGCTTTCTATGACATTATGATTTTGCGATTTTGTGCATATGTAGCACTGTCATCGACCCCTGTGCATGTGGCTGGATTTAGGCATGAAACCGGCTGTGTTGTGGAGAGCTGGCCTCCTAGTTTGGACAGGCTTTTAATAGTCATTTTAAACTGCCCTGTGCCTCCCTCAACCCTCCTCGAGTTTCACACCACGATAACCATCTTCACTTCTGCAACAGAAAGCGCAGATGCCTGCCCAAGACACTTGCTGTCCTAACCCTCCATGAGACTTGCTGTCCTAACCCTGGTGTGGTCATGCTGTTTCTGCAGATCACAAATCAGAAACTGACATCCAGTGAATTGGGTTTACTCAAGGACACAGTGAGCTTACACTGAGGTTGTGTCAGTGCAGCCATGACAGTTTTCATTGTCTCTCTGTTTTTAGATATTAATGCTGTGTAGGATGAATCTCCTCATCATCTGCAAAACAGGAGGAATGCCACAATGGAGCTACTGACACTAACAGACCCATAGAAGCAGAATCACTGACACTAACAGATAAATAGAACTAGACTCACTGACACTAACCAGACTTACTGACACCTAGATCGCATGTGCTTAGCGTGATTAGGAGACATACTGTAGGACTAGATAGAATAGATAGTATGTGCTTAGTGTGATTAAGATAACATACTGTAGGACTAGATAGAATAGATAGTATGTGCTTAGTGTGATTAAGATAACATACTGTAGGACTAGATAGAATAGATAGCATGTGCTTAGTGTGATTAAGATAACATACTGTAGGACTAGATAGAATAGATAGCATGTGCTTAGTGTGATTAAGATAACATACTGTAGGACTAGATAGAATAGATAGCATGTGCTTAGTGTGATTAAGATAACATACTGTAGGACTAGATAGAATAGATAGTATGTGCTTAGTGTGATTAAGATAACATACTGTAGGACTAGATAGAATAGATAGTATGTGCTTAGTGTGATTAAGATAACATACTGTAGGACTAGATAGCATAGATAGCATGTGCTTAGTGTGATTAAGATAACATACTGTAGGACTAGATAGCATAGATAGCATGTGCTTGCATGTGCTTAGCGTGATTAAGATAACATACTGTAGGACTAGATAGCATAGATAGCATATGCTTGGCGTGATTAAGAGACACACTGTAGGACTAGATAGCATAGATAGCATGTGCTTAGTGTGATTAAGGGATACTGTAGGACTAGATAGCATAGATAGCATGTGTTTGGTGATTAAGAGACACACTGTAGGACTAGATAGCATAGATAGCATGTGCTTAGCGTGATTAAGGGATACTGTAGGACTAGATAGCATAGATAGCATGTGCTTAGTGTTGAATATCAGTTTTGTGAAGCCCATGTGTTCAACACATTACAGCCTGTTTGCGCCCACGTGGCCTCCTGGGTACTCCCTCTCCTGGGGGCAGGTGGGCGCGGGTGCTCATCTTTGGCATGTGGAGAAAGCTGCATAGGGCACCATAATAGGCCAGATTATCTCTCTCAGAGCTAGAGAGAGAGAGAGAGAGCAGTGCTGAATCAGGAATCAGGTGTCTGCGTGACATTTAGAAGACCCCGAGGTCAATGTTTGAGACTCACGCGCTGCCATTGAGATGGGGGGCAAGCCCCTCTAGCAGGGTGCGACCGAGAGCTGGGCAGGGTGGGGTGAAACCTGAGACCATAACTAGCAGCCCCACGGGCACAGATGTCTTCTCATCATGCCCCTCACAGACAGAACTGCAGAAAACTCAAGCAGGACTAGCCACATTACATACAGAACAGATACAGTAGTCACAGGACTGACACATTACAGACAGAACAGATACAGTAGTCACAGGACTGACACATTACAGACAGAACATATAGTCACAGGACTGACACATTACAGACAGAACATATAGTCACAGGACTGACACATTACAGACAGAACAGATACAGTAGTCACAGGACTGGTCACATTACAGACAGAACATATAGTCACAGGACTGACACATTACAGACAGAACAGATACAGTAGTCACAGGACTGGTCACATTACAGACAGAACATATAGTCACAGGACTGACACATTACAGACAGAACAGATACAGTAGTCACAGGACTGACACATTACAGACAGAACAGATACAGTAGTCACAGGACTGACACATTACAGACAGAACATATAGTCACAGTCTGGCCCCATTACAGACAGAACATGTAGTCACAGGACTAGCCACATTACAGACAGAACATATAGTCACAGGACTGACACATTACAGACAAAACATATAGTCACAGGACTGACACATTACAGACAGAACATATAGTCACAGGACTGACACATTACAGACAGAACATATAGTCACAGGACTGACACATTACAGACAGAACATATAGTCACAGGACTGACACATTACAGACAGAACATATAGTCACAGGACTGACACATTACAGACAGAACATATAGTCACAGGACTGACACATTACAGACAGAACAGATACAGTAGTCACAGGACTGGTCACATTACAGACAGAACATAGTCACAGGACTGACACATTACAGACGGTGCATACTGTGAGTTGCTCTCTGGAAGAAACTCACAGAACTGAGGGAAGAATAAACCTCAAACCCTAAAGCACAATTACTAACCCACTAGAACCCCCAAAATAACTAGTCGCCAATAGATGTTGATTCTGTGTGGCTGTTTTCTGCTTCTGGAATGCAAGTTCAATTCCCCTTTCAATATTGGAGGTGTTCTATTCATTTTAGAACAGGAGAGGAGATTCCACTCCCCCCTTGTCCCTCATAACCTAGCTGTTAAGATCAGGCACATTTAGGATGTTTTTTTAGCCAGAAAGACTGACCACTGACCACTTGCCTTTTGATTCCTTTGTGTATTGCTATGGCTGTGTGTCCATCCCTAAAAGTCGTTTCACTGCCCAGCTTAAAACCAGAGAAACAGAAAGTTTGCTTTTAGTTTTGTTTTCTCAGACAGGATGTGGTGGAACTTCCTGCAGCAGATTTGAACTTGAACCCTCAACATGGGAGGTGGGCACACTAGCAAGGAAGCTACAAACAATGGGAGCTGGAGTCTGTCACTAGCACATATCCGCTGGCTGATTCAAATAGCAACACAGTCATACTGGTACAAGATGGCTGATTGCAGGATTTTAAAAGTGTTCCAATTCAAATGAAGCAGGCAACAGTGTTAAAGTCACAGGGAATTCTATGGCACCAGACAAGATTTGTGAAAAACACACTCTTACACGGGCCCATACTGTAGCTACATCTCCAATACTAGCCATTAAACAACACACACAAAAACACTATTCTCACACAGGAGGTTTAAAGCCAGCAGTTTATAGGAATGAGCTTTCCACTCCCAGAGGCCATTTGTCTAGCATGTTTACACAGGGTCGTAGATGGAGTGCGGGCAGGGTTGCCTAGTGAGACCAGGTCAGGCTCTTCCTGTTGGACTGTTTGACTTTGGTGGTCTGGTGTTCGCCAGGGGCAGAGCCTGCCAGCGCTGGCATGTGTGTGTGTAGACGGGCACGGCCAGCAGATGGGCAGCTAGCGGAGCTAAGGGAAGGGCAGCTAGTGGAACTAAGGCTAGTAGGCAGCTAGCGGAGCTAAGGGATGAGCAGCTAGCGGCGCTAAGGGATGAGCAGCTAGTGGAGCTAAGGGATGAGCAGCTAGTGGAGCTAAAGGATAGGCAGCTAGCGGAGCTAAGGGATGAGCAGCTAGTGGAGCTAAGGGATGAGCAGCTAGTGGAGCTAAGGGAAGAGCAGCTAGCGGAGCTAAGGGATGAGCAGCTAGTGGAGCTAAGGGATGAGCAGCTAGCGGCGCTAAGGGATGAGCAGCTAGTGGAGCTGAGGGATGGGCAGCTAGCGGAGCTACAGTAAGGGATGAGCAGCTAGTGGAGCTAAGGCCAGTAGGAAGCTAGCGGAGCTAAGGGATGAGCAGCTAGTGGAGCTGAGGGATGGGCAGCTAGCGGAGCTACAGTAAGGGATGAGCAGCTAGTGGAGCTAAGGCCAGTAGGAAGCTAGCGGAGCTAAGGGAAGAGCAGCTAGCAGAGCTGAGGGAAGAGCAGCTTGCAGAGCTAAGGCCAGTAGGCATGCAGCTAGCAGAGCTCTTCCTCGTCTCTCACCACAGAGGAGGGAAGGGCAGGCCTTTGAGCAGGGGGAGCCGTCTCAACACGCCACCTGACCCGCCCACATAGCCGTACTCTGGTGTCACATTTGACTTCTCTATTTCGGCACACAAGCGACAAGACCACACATGTGACCAACAGCGCCAAACATACACACAGGGAGCTGCCATTTGTGGCCAAGATGAAGTATTTTCTGTATAAGGGAGCTGCCATTTGTGGCCAAGATGAAGTATTTTCTGTATAATGGAGCAGTATTTGTAGCCAAGATGAAGTATTTTCTGTACAATGGAGCGGTATTTGCAGCCTAGATGAAGTATTTTCTGTACAATGGAGCGGTATTTGCAGCCTAGATGAAGTATTTTCTGTACAATGAAGCAGTATTTGTAGCCAAGATGAAGTATTTTCTGTACAATGGAGCGGTATTTGCAGCCTAGATGAAGTATTTTCTGTATAATGGAGCAGTATTTGTAGCCAAGATTAAGTATTTTCTGTACAATGAAGCAGTATTTACCACTTCATTGTACAGAAAATACATCTTGGCTATTTTCTGGAGCGGTATTTCACAGGGTTATTTAGACAGACCTCCTCTCCAGCATCTACTAGGGTGGGACACGTCTACAAACACAGACAAAGAAAGAGGGAGAAAGGGAGAGATGAGGTTTCGCTTTCTGTTTCAGTCTTACAGTACATTCCCCATGATTATACTGTGAACAATGTTTGTGTTGCTAGGATAAACAGGATGTCTCTCTCTCTCTCTCTCTGTGTGTATGTGTGTGTGAGTGTTTTCTTATCTCTATGGTATTCTAATGGAATTATCACTGAAGCAAGCATGAGAGCTCTCGAGAGGACCCTTAAGCCAGTGACTCAGTCTAGGCCAGTGCTAAGCACCCATATTTACTGTCATCACAGACTCACATGGTGACCAGCTGAAGCGTCTGGTGTGGTAGCTGCCGCGTTTTAAAAGTGCAGTCCATGATTCCAGCTCCATACAGAACTGCGTCTGCTTCCCATGGCACCCACACCATGTATTCAATATGATTCCAGCTCCACACAGAACTGCTTCTCATGGCACCCACACCATGTATTCAATATGATTCCAGGTCTATACAGAACTGCTTCTCATGGTCCTCTCCCAGTGGCTCAATACAGAGCGGTTTCTCATGGTCCTCTCACTATGTATTTAAAGGGTGTGCTTTCCAGGCAGCAGGAGGGCTGCA
>NC_085007.1:2398942-2401442 GCF_963854185.1 Sardina pilchardus | reverse complement strand
GTAGATGATACTAGTGTGTGTGTTCACGCAGGACATCTCAGTAGATGATACTAGTGTGTGTGTGTTCATGCAGGACATCTCAGTAGATGATACTAGTGTGTGTGTTCATGCAGGACATCTCAGTAGATGATACTAGTGTGTGTGTTCACGCAGGACATCTCAGTAGATGATACTAGTGTGTGTGTTCACGCCGGACATCTCAGTAGATGATACTAGTGTGTGTGTTCATGCAGGATGCCTCTTTAGTAGATGATACTAGTGTGTGTGTGTTCACGCAGGATGTCTCTTTAGTAGATGATGATACGAGTGTGTGTGTTCATGCAGGACGTCTCAGTAGATGATACTAGTGTGTGTGTGTTCATGCAGGACGTCTCAGTAGATGAACTAGTGTGTGTTCACGCATGATGTCTCTTTAGTAGATGATACTAGTGTGTGTGTTCATGCAGGACGTCTCAGTAGTGGTCACTGGCATCATATGGACTGGCTCTCTCTCTGTGTGTGTGTGTGTGTGTGTGTGTGTGTGTGTGTGTGTGTGTGTGTGTGTGTGTGTGTGTGTGTGTTGTGTGCGCTACACTAGATTGGTGCTCCCAGTCTGCTGCTGTACGTCGATGCGTCCGGCGATACGATGGTCAAGCGTCTGATGAAGCGCGGTGAGACCAGCGGCCGCGCCGACGACAACGAGGAGACCATCAAGAAGCGCCTGGACCTCTACTACAAGCCACCGAGCCCGTCATCGCCTTCTACGAGGGACGCGGCATCGTCAGGAAGGTACAGCACCCCCCATATACCGGAACATTCTATTACGCCTGCACCCCCCACATTCCGGAACATTCCACTGGTCATGGTGCCACTAGGATACACGCTATGCAGTCTACACGTGTAGCACACTAATAGAACACTTCTAATGGCACTCTATTAAAAGCTGCGTAGGGCAGCTAGAGATGTGTACATCTATCAACTGGAGTTCTGAATGTTTTAGTGCATCATGAATGAAGTACAATGTGTACAATGTATCAATGTGTATTTACTAGAGTTTATACGTCTGTAAGTCATGTGTAATAACTCCCCCCCCACACACACACAACATATAACAACACTGTGTGTGTGTGTGTGTGGACAGGACAGTGTGTGTGTGTGTGTGTGTGTGTGTGTGTGGACAGAACAGTGTGTGTGTGTGTGGACAGGCGTTCCTCACCTGTGTGCTCTCTCCGCAGGTGAACTCCGAGCTCCCTGTTGACCAGGTGTTCGCAGAGGTGTCCAAGGCTGTGGACGGTATGAAGTTAAACTGGACATGACAGGATGGACTGTTTTGGTCTTTTTCTTTGTATCCCCTTTTCATGTGTCACATCTCAACAACACACAACAACAACAACAACAACAACAACAAAACAACAGCGCGTCAACAAAGGACAGAAACTAAGAACAAAAGTGCGAGTCATCCTGGTGTGTTGGCCAGAATGAAGTGCGTCAGTATGGAACGTAGCAGTTTGGCCTTAATTCAGTCTGTTCACAGGCACTCATCTCATCAGCACTGAACACTGAAGCCCCACCCCCTCGACCCCCACACTATCTGATGCACTGACTGCCACCCCCCACTACCCCCCCCCCCGCATCCACCCAACAGCAGGCCAGGTGTCCGCTCACCAACACATCGTCAGTATTTGTCTCTCTGCTTAGTCTGCGCTTCAGCTGAGCGTTCACCTGTCCATCCCCCAGTGTGTGTGTGTGTGTGTGGTGCACGTGTGTGAGTGTGTGTGTGCGCGTGTGTGAGTTGTGTGTGTGAGTGTGTGTGTGTGTGTGTGTGTGTGTGTCAAACACTGTCTCCTTTCATGGCGCTGATGGACCTGTGTCCTCCACTCTCATTAAAACACCCTCTTTCAAAAGAAAAGAAAAACATCACAAACCTCTCTGTCATCTTCATTTTCTACCATGTGTGTGTGTGTGTGTGTGTGTGTGTGTGTGTGAGTGTGTGAGAGAGAGAGGGAGAGAGAGAGAGAGAGAGAGAGAGAGAGAGAGAGAGAGAGAGAGAGAAAGTATTGTGTGTACACATAATCAAACACAAACACACCCTGGCAGCATATTCCAACATGACTCCATCTTCTTCTACAACGTATGCATAATGCAAGCGGGCATGCTGCTGTGGAGGTACAGTATAGAACAAGCCATCATCACCTGTGGTGACCTTACACACACACACACACACACACACACACACACACACACTGCCGGGGCTGGACGCATTAGTGGTCATTGAGTTTCTCATCTCACACACCAATCCTGAGGTAGGGAGTACACGATATTGCTTTCAGCAGGTGAATCTCTTCAAGTACTGTATTCGTGTCATCATGCTCTGCATTACTCATAAATATAATCTATATATACTGTACAGTAAATATACATGTACAATACATATATAAAGTGTACCATGAAACAGATGTAAGCTCATATAAAGTAAATAAACTCATACTGTATATCGTGGTATCTATACGCAACACCCATC
>NC_085007.1:2383333-2398742 GCF_963854185.1 Sardina pilchardus | reverse complement strand
GCAACACCCATCAGTTTATCATTATTATTATTATTATTATTATAAAGTATATTTTTAGGGCCTGATGCCTAGCATAACGTAACGCGAGTGAATGAACTAAGCAGCCAGGACATGATAATTGTCATATTAGCTTGAAATGTCATGGGATTCTGGAGTTAGAATATTAAATAGTCTGTTTAGGAAAAAATCAGAATTCTCTAGCTCCCTCTAAAGCCTGCAATCGTGCTCGCAAAAATCGAGCGCTCCCTATTTTGTTTAAGCAGTCACGTCGGCAGCTTTAAAGGAACCGTATGTAGGAGAAGTATTTCAATTAATCATAAAATGGCCCTGATATGTCACTAGACATCATGCTAATTTCAAATACTTATATCACTGACAACAGTAGTCCGGCCAAGATATTGTCATTTAAAAGTGAAGTTGTAGCCCTCAACTGATGTTGATGTTGTTATGTTGTGTTTTGGTTTGATGCATGCGCCGCCCTAGCCTGGGTATTCCCATGCTGCTTTGCGCGCGATTTCATTCACACTGCAAAGGCAGCCTGGAAACTACCACCCTAATCTTTGCCTGAGGTAGGGGACCAGTCACAGAACAGGGGGAAAAGCAAGACGATGGTGAGCTATGCACAGACGCATTTGATAGACATCCGTGGTGGCCAATGAACGGATCTGGGCATTTTTTCAAACACGAGAAAATGAACATTTGGTTGCCAGACCACGTCTCATTGACATGTGGTCGCGTCAGCCAGGCTAGTGCCGCCCTACACTTATCTACAAATCACAAAATCAGTAGTATTTCGCCATGCGGGTTGCCAGCTATGCTAGTTACCACCATAGACAGCTGCAGCTACAAACGTGTCAGATAAAAAATGTCTTACGTTACGGAACCTAAATGAATCCGAAATACGTCGAAATAAAAGGATTTAGGAGATTGAGACGGCTGAAAACGGAGAAGAATTTGAAGACAGACGTCAGTGTTGTTAATTTGCTACTGGACAGGAAAAGATTAATCAGTTTGGCTAACTTACTTGTGGGCTACTTAATGTAAATGGACATTTCAAATAGCCTATTCATGACAGTCGAACAAAGTTATGCATGTTTGTGCAAAGTAACGTTATGTTAGCCATATGAGGAGGTGGGTCATTGAATTGAAAAGGTAGGCTAAGGAATTGTTTGGGAAATAAAAACAGCTTGTAGTCATTGCTAACGTTAGCAATGCATTATCAGAGTTTGCTTCTCTGCTGACGAGGAAAACAACATAGGAACTTGCAATTGAAAGCTAGCAGCCTACGTTCCTGCTGGATCCTGCAGCTAGCTGGCAACCACGACTCAGAGGGGAGGGGGAGGCGATACACCGCTCTACAGTATTTTGAACGTAATTGCAGTACTCGTTTTGGCCAAAATCCTACATACGGTTCCTTTAATATGTCAATTTCAATTTCAATTTAATTTTACTTATAGAGCGCCAAAACATTAAACATGTCTCATGGCGCTTTACAGAGTGTTAAACATTCAAAGAGAGCCCATGAGTATACCAACCTTTATGTCCTTGTTCACACTGAGAACAGTGGCAGTCCTGGCTTGTATAACACCCTGAAATCTTTTTGGAGGCAGTAAGTGGTGTCTAGGCATTGGTTGTATTTCAGTTAGGCTCAGCCTAATAGCTGGTTTGATTTGATCCTGTGGGGCTATTTTAATTCCAAAGGCCAAGGGAACTTCAGCAGGATGCATAGTACCCTGGATCCATGAAATAACCGGCCTTTAATCCATTAATAAATATCTGCCTGACTCTATGGGTATTTAACATACATGTAGGGGTGTGTTAGCCTGGCACGCCCTCCCAGTGACGCAACGCCTTCAGGCTTTTGCTGCTGGTCTGGTCAACTGCTCATTGAGAAGGATTTCTGAGTTCCCGAAATCTGCGGAACTGCCCCCTTTGGTCGAGAACCAATCAACTTTGAGCAGCTCCAACGGCTCTGGGTAGAGGCGTGTTCAAGGCAGAGGAAAGAGTGTTGTTATTGGTTTAAACTCGGCAATCCGCTTTCTGACATCTACCAGTAGCAAACCGAGGCACTTAAAGGAGGCGGGTCAACCAACACTGGCAAGAAACCGTGTTAGCACAGGCTGTTGGTCAGACTAAAGTCTCGCAGAGCCTTTGAAAGTCGATGGTAATCAGGCTAGGGGTGTGTATACGTATGACCCCATGTATTCTAAGGAAGAACATTTATTTATTTATTTATTATACATTATTCATTCACAAAGAACATTGGTATCCTATAAAAGGGCGGGTTTTGAACATTCTAACACAAGATTCCATTCCGCAATTCAACATTCTAAAATTCTATGTAGAATTCAATGAACCCAGATATTCTTTAGAATGTTAATTTTCCAACATTCCAAACACACCGGTGTGACGGTCGGTTGAATTTTTCCTCCGTTTTTAAATTAAGGCATCAAGATCAATTTCCAAAAGATCCAACTTCCATCAATTTCCATTCCTTTTTTATAGTCAACCTCTGCATGGGTTCATAAACGTGTGAGCACAACTGCATTAGCCCTTTACATGATGGTCTCTCAGGGGCTTTGGATCAATCATACCAACATAGTTGTCAGAGGAAAACAGAAAGATAATGTATTAATAATTTAAGCCTTGATAAAAAGGCCAGACCACTTCAATTAAAACTGGAGCCGATGTTTTGAAATATTTGCAGATTCTATCTCTGTGAAGTACACATTTACTGTAAATAGGCAGGTCTTCAAACGTTGAGGCAGGAGACCACGTCACTAAATCACGGTTGTTATTGGAAATTTCCGTGTAAGATCTGAGTGAGCGACGGCCTTCCGCTCCCTCACACCTTAGAGCCAGCCTTCCGTTTGCCCCGACAACACTTTCCTCCAGGTATCCGGGCTATCCTCCAAGGAGCGCTCCGCTCGCCATTCCATTCCAGACATGCTGCTGCTCCTGCTGTGTGTGTGTGTGTGTGTGTGTGTGTGTGTGGGGGGGGGGGGTGAGGAAAAGTCTGCCATGGAAGAGGAGGATGTGTCTCTCGGAAGAACAATCACTTAGAGACGAAAAACTCAAGCACTAGCAGAGAGAGAACACAGAGACTGCTCCATAACAACGTGTGTGTGTGTGTTCGTGTGTGTGTGTGTGTGTGTGTGTGTGTGTGTGTGCTCAAAGGCCTGTACCTGCACATGAAGGCCTGCCCGGGGGGGCAAACGGAGCAGGAATGTGGGGTGAACAATTGAAAATAAATACCCCGACCCTGGAAGAGTGTGAACGGGAAGCCGTGGATACCAGCAGCCTCACGTAACAACACACACGCAGCCTCACGTAACAACACACACACGCAGCGCTGGACCCAACGGCCAGCCGGAGCACCCGCCACAGGTCACGTCCACACCAACAACACTCTCACACAGAGTGTCCACTCTTACAGCAGTAACCTAACACACCAACAACACTCTCACACAGAGTGTCCACTCTTACAGCAGTAACCTAACACACCAACAACACTCTCACACAGAGTGCCCACTCTTACAGCAGTAACCTAACACACCAACAACACTCGGAGGGTCCACTCTTACTGACCTAACACACCAACAACACTCGGAGTGTCCAATCTTACTGACCTAACACACCAACAACACTCTCACACAGAGTGTCCACTCTTACAGCAGTAACCTAACACACCAACAACACTCGGAGTGTCCACTCCTACTGACCTACAGTATCTCACCAGTAACACCGTGTCCACTCTTACTGACCTATCTCACCAATAACACTCTGAGTGTCCACTTACAACAGTGTTTCACTGACCCAGCAGTGTGGGGCAGCCTCTTTGGAGGGTGTGAGTGTGGAGGGCCATGAGCTAAAGAGTAGATGTGAGCGCCCAGATGAATTGTGTGCAGTGGTTTGGTTGTGTTTTGGTTGTGTTTTCTCCTCAGGTCCGACTCTTCAGAGTTATTTTCCAGCGGTTGTGTTTTCTCCTCAGGTCCAACTCTTCAGAGTTATTTTCCAGCGGTTGTGTTTTCTCCTCAGGTCCGACTCTTCAGAGTTATTTTCCAGCGGTTGTGTTTTCTCCTCAGGTCCGACTCTTCAGAGTTATTTTCCAGCGGTTGTGTTTTCTCCTCAGGTCCAACTCTTCAGAGTTATTTTTCACTGAAAACAAAACGACAGCTGCAGCAAGGGACGGCATGAGCGTGCGTATGTGCTGACCCGCGGTCATGGCCGTCGCTGCCCGCGAGGACACCCGGGGAGAGCCATAAGGAAGGCGGTGGGCTGGCGCACGGACACTTTCCCCTTTGTTTAGTGCGCCTCCGGCCGCTGCCATGGAGACCAGTGGCACAGCGCGGCAGCTCACGTCGCCCAGGCGATGACAGACGATGACCACCGAGCGCCGATTGCTTCCTGTTATTGCAGCGCTGCGGGGACGGAGGAGGGTCACTCTCGTCCAGCGGAGGGAAGCGGAGCGTCACGGAGGCCCCGCTGCAGCAGGAGCACCTCCACCTCCACCTCCACCTCCACCTCCACCTCCACCTCCCCCTCCACCTCCACCTCCACCTCCTCCTCCAGCGCTGTGCGTACGTGCACTCTCGCCCGCCGGGCCTCACGTGTGTCTGCTCACATTCAGCCCCTCTGAGTCACGGCCAGCGCTGGGCTCTGGTGGAATGTCCTGCTCATGGCATCGACGACAAACAAAAGAACTTAAAGCCCATACATGACATGACCCATACATGGTCAGTCCTTAGGGGACAGAAATAGAGAGGTAGGGTATTTCTCAAAGTCAAGAGCTCGTCCTTGATAGAATGCTTTCTTTCAAGTCGAGTGCTAGAGAGACAAGGCTACACACCTTCCCAGTACCCTCTCCAGCCGTCAAGATCACATGCAATGGAACAGCCTAGCGAGTGTGGAAGTGCACGTCAATTGTGCACGGTTCCGGCTGCACGCTTAATTACAACCGTGGAAATTGTGCTGCTTTTACAGGAGTTCCGACAACTGCGGCTGCACTTTCCTCTAAATAAACTTTTTGGAGTAGCCTACAGTATTTCCACATTCGACTTGGTCTTCACATATCACAATCCGTAGTTTATGATTATGTTAGTGTCAATGGAGTTATACCAGTAATTGGCAACAGCAACGGTAATGTTAAACTTCTACAAAGTTCGTATTGGGCGAAGTTCTGAGATAAATTAATAACAAGTCTATCACAACTTGTTCATGCACATTGACATATGCATTTATGATGAATATGCACAATAACTTGATATGCCTGAGCAAATATACGATGGCATTAACAAAACACTTGATAAATCATATTTAGCCTACATTAACACGAACTGCTTCTTTGCGTCTACTTTCCATCTCCCTCTCTCTTTTTTTAAACCGCACCGTCAGAAAATTTCTAATTGTTCATACGCAAAGGATTGTGGGTTATTTCTTCACTCCGAGGATCCATCGATGCATCCTCCAAAATTCTCCGAAATTCTCAGAACGAAGGACTCAGCACTTGCTAGAATTTGAAAGCATCCTTGACTTTGGAACAGTGCTTGACGAGATTTGATGACGTAACGTCCTTGAAAAAGTGGCTTGGAAGGAGCAATCCTTGACTTTGAGAAGCACCCGTAGTCTTATGGCGCCTTTCCACTACGGGGTAAAACCCCGGTGTCTGGGGTAAAACCCCGGTGTCTGGGGTAAAACCCCGGTGTTTGGGGTAAAGCCTCGGGCTTGACGTCTTTCCATGAACAGGGCCGGCCCAGGGCCGGGGCTCAAACGGCCTCAGGCCGGCCCCAGAGTTGGGCAGGGCCGAACCGAGGCCAGACCGAGGACTTCGAACGGGAGTGGGAATGGAATCAAACGTAACAATGTTTTTAGCCTAGCCAGCTAGCTGCTCCCGTTATTTCAGTTATTTGTTTCTAGAAAGTAAAATATAAATAAAAATGGACGCTAGTTTTCACATCAACTAAAGTATTCTTTGAAGTGTTATACCACTTTGCAGCATTCCTGGTCACCCCGTTT
Organism: Sardina pilchardus; assembly: GCF_963854185.1. NCBI lineage: Eukaryota > Metazoa > Chordata > Actinopteri > Clupeiformes > Clupeidae > Sardina > Sardina pilchardus. The sequence continues at coordinate 2,392,727 of NC_085007.1, read as the reverse complement.
TGAGTCAGTGCTTGTTGATTTGTTTAGGTAGTAATAAGTTGCCAGCTAGTTTTCCAACGTCTGAGTGAGGGGCTGCTAGTCAGCCTTTATGCAGAACCATTTAGCCTACCGTTAATATTATTCCTATGTAGGCGTATGGCTACGTTTTAGTTTCAGCACTAATGTCGGATTCTGCTATGATAGGCGGCGATATGCATCTCTCCCGGGAAATTAACGTAGGCTATTACGTTTGTATAGTAAACATTCCAAGTTCACGTAAAACCCCGGTGTTTAACTCAGCAGTGGAAATACAACACTGGGGCTAGGCACCGGTGTTTAAGACCGGGGTAAAGCCTGGGGCCGGCCCAGGACCGTAGTGGAAATACGCCATTAGTCTTAGAGAGTAAGTCTTAAAACTCATACATGCTCAGTCCTTAGGGGACACAAATAGAGAGGTAGTCTACAGTACCTGTGTGCAGACTTCTTCTCTTTTAGCTGTGGCTCTGTAGCTTGAATGTTAAATGTTACACTGCATCTGTACTAGACTATAGGAGTGACCACTGCATCTGTACTAGACTATAGGAGTGACCACTGCATCTGTACTATAGGAGTGACCACTGCATCTGTACTATAGGAGTGACCACTGCATCTGTACTAGACTATAGGAGTGACCACTGCATCTATACTATAGGAGTGACCACTGCATCTGTACTATAGGAGTGACCACTGCATCTGTACTATAGGAGTGACCACTGCATCTGTACTATAGGAGTGACCACTGCATCTATACTATAGGAGTGACCACTGCATCTGTACTATAGGAGTGACCACTGCATCTATACTATAGGAGTGACCACTGCATCTGTACTATAGGAGTGACCACTGCATCTATACTATAGGAGTGACCACTGCATCTGCACTAGACTATAGGAGTGACCACTGCATCTGTACTATAGGAGTGACCACTGCATCTGTACTAGGCTATAGGAGTGACCACTGCATCTGTACTATAGGAGTGACCACTGCATCTGTACTAGGCTATAGGAGTGACCACTGCATCTGTACTATAGGAGTGACCACTGCATCTGTACTAGGCTATAGGAGTGACCACTGCATCTGTACTAGACTATAGGAGTGACCACTGCATCTGTACTATAGGAGTGACCACTGCATCTGTACTAGGCTATAGGAGTGACCACTGCATCTGTACTATAGGATAGGAGTGACCACTGCATCTGTACTAGACTATAGGAGTGACCACTGCATCTGTACTAGACTATAGGAGTGACCACTGCATCTGTACTATAGGAGTGACCACTGCATCTGTACTATAGGAGTGACCACTGCATCTGTACTATAGGAGTGACCACTGCATCTGTACTAGACTATAGGAGTGACCACTGCATCTGTACTAGACTATAGGAGTGACCACTGCATCTATACTAGACTATAGGAGTGACCACTGCATCTGTACTATAGGAGTGACCACAGCATCTGTACTAGACTATAGGAGTGACCACTGCATCTGTACTAGGCTATAGGAGTGACCACTGCATCTGTTCTATAGGAGTGACCACTGCATCTGTTCTATAGGAGTAACCACTGCATCTGTACTATAGGATAGGAGTGACCACTGCATCTGTTCTAGAGGATAGGAGTGACCACTGCATCTGTACTATAGGAGTGACCACTGCATCTGTACTAGACTATATGAGTGACCACTGCATCTGTACTAGACTATAGGAGTGACCACTGCATCTGTACTAGACTATAGGAGTGACCACTGCATCTGTACTAGACTATAGGAATGACCACTGCATCTGTTCTAGACTATAGGAGTGACCACTGCATCTGTACTAGAGGATAGGAGTGACCACTGCATCTGTACTATAGGAGTGACCACTGCATCTGTACTAGACTATATGAGTGACCACTGCATCTGTACTAGACTATAGGAGTGACCACTGCATCTGTTCTAGACTATAGGAGTGACCACTGCATCTGTACTAGAGGATAGGAGTGACCACTGCATCTGTACTATAGGAGTGACCACTGCATCTGTACTATAGGAGTGACCACTGCATCTGTACTATAGGAGTGACCACTGCATCTGTACTAGACTATAGGAGTGACCACTGCATATATACTAGACTATAGGAGTGACCACTGCATCTGTACTATAGGAATGACCACTGCATCTGTACTATAGGAGTAACCACTGCATCTGTACTATAGGAGTGACCACTGCATCTGCACTAGACTATAGGAATGACCACTGCATCTGTTCTAGACTATAGGAGTGACCACTGCATCTGTACTATAGGAGTGACCACTGCATCTGTACTAGACTATAGGAGTGACCACTGCATCTGTACTAGAGGATAGGAGTGACCACTGCATCTGTACTAGACTATAGGAGTGACCACTGCATCTGTACTATAGGAGTGACCACTGCATCTGTACTATAGGAGTGACCACTGCATCTGTACTAGACTATAGGAGTGACCACTGCATCTGTACTATAGGAGTGACCACTGCATCTGCACTATAGGAGTGACCACTGCATCTGTACTATAGGAGTGACCACTGCATCTGTACTAGACTATAGGAGTGACCACTGCATCTGTACTATAGGAGTGACCACTGCATCTGTACTATAGGAGTGACCACTGCATCTGTACTAGACTATAGGAGTGACCACTGCATCTGTACTAGACTATAGGAGTGACCACTGCATCTGTACTAGAGGATAGGAATGACCACTGCATCTGTACTATACTATAGGAGTGACCACTGCATCTATACTAGACTATAGGAGTGACCACTGCATCTGTACTAGACTATAGGAGTGACCACTGCATCTGTTCTAGAGGATAGGAGTGACCACTGCATCTGACAATACTAGCACTAGAGGACAGGACTTTTTCTTCTGTATTTTTAGTTACTTTTATGTATTTGTGTGATCTTTATTTCTATTTTAATGTATTTTACTCATTTTATTTCAACGTATTTCCCCAAGCTGAACTCTGCATTCTTAATACAGGATATAGATTCTAACTTTTAATGATCTGTTCTATAACAGTTTTCCTTAAAAAAGTTTTAAGTTATTTTACTTTTTAGTCATTCTATTTACCTGATCGACTTTTAAAAAATGATTTATTTAATCAATGAATATGAGCTGTCTTTCTTTTCTTTACTTGATTATCATCTGTTGCTTCTCTTTCTCCTGTGGTGTACTGTGTAAAAGTTAGCAAATGTGTTTGAGCAATTGGGGAAAATATAGACTGGAAAAGACAGGCTGAAAATGAGTCTACAGACTGCACTGTACTGTGAATGGCTCGCTGAAAGTCTCTCTCCGTTGTTGATATGAGCCTGGACTGCTCAGCTGTACCTGTTTACTCTTACACTGGTAGTGTTTTATCGTTTGAAACATGATCAGTTTTGAGTGATCATGCCCTGCCCAACAGCTGCTCCCTTATCTGTTCTGAAATCAGTGTAACCTACAGTCCCTCCGCTAGTCTCTCCGCGCTTATTGCTTAATTATTGTAGGAGAATGTGTTTAGAGTTTAGAGTCTATGAGATCTGCCAGCTGTGGTTTATGTGAAAACACTCTCCAAAAACCGATGGGGAAAAGTGGGATGAGAGACTACAGTGGTCCTACAGAGGGCGCCATTCGGCTCAAAGTCACACTGTCAGAGGCATCAGCCTCCAGTGTGTGTAACGGTCTGTCACCTTGGCCACCACCATCAGCAGACAGTCACATACCCTAGTTGACATTCTCATTTAAAGGAACAAATTAGCGACCAACCAAGATTCAGCAACCAGCAATCAGTCATTAGGCCTACACCAACAGGTTATGGATCTGTTGCAAACCAAGACATATGGAGAAATTCCGCAACAAGCCTCAATGTAGCCTAGGCCTATCAAGTACAGCAAATATGCTCCCAGTCAAGCATATTAATCCATTACTGTCTACATGATTTATTAAACACAATGTGCTCTATTTTGGGGCACAACAAATGACAAGGAAGTTATCAGCGTTTTGTTCGTTTACCCCTCTTCCTGGTTGCGCCAGGAAAGCCAGTGCCGCCCTTCCAGCCCGACGTGAGGTTCCTGTTGATTTGCGCTGGCCTGGGTGACGTTAATGAACGCAGCGGAGTGGGAGTGGTGCAAAAAAGTCATTCGCGGCGACGCAACCAAATCAGACGCTTGGAGAAAGTTTGACTAATTCGCCGCTATTCATCTGTGCGTGCACATGTGGATTACTGTAGCAAGCCAGAAGACACGCGACCTGTGATTTTGTATGTCCTGTAAGTAGGCCTATTGCTTATTACTATTCTTATATACTTTGCTCAATAATTTGTAAAGCGAAGTTTCTAAATCTGACGGGTGCTTAGGCTATAGATCGGTGTATGCTTGAGGCAGCCTTGTGTTATAGCCTACTTTAAAGCCTATGTTATAAACATTTCAGAACTTGGGGATGGATTGCTTTGGACTGCTCTAGGTCTTTTACATAATTTTCACATTTTTAAAAAGTAATGAAACATGGTCATCAACGTCCAGGAAGACGAACGTAAGGTAATGGATACTAGTAAGAGGCTACTCTAGTCTGTTGAAAGTAGGCTATTCTTATGTTCAAGTACATAATGCCTGCTCTCTAGTTAGTCTGCTGATTATCTCCACATTTATAGTGCCATTATTGGCCATAAATAAAGCTATAAATACCGATGATCAAATAAGTAAAGTTAGTGTATTGTATTTGGGCTATTATGTAGTTGTCTGCAAGGGAAGTATGCGGCATTTTTGCTTAGGTAGCGAATAAACAGTTATACTTTACTCCAGCCACATATGATTCATGTATCAACACTGGCGCTCTTATCTGATCTCCGTATTGTAGTGTTATTTAAAAAGAGCGACGCCGCACTGTTTCCGGAGAGAGTCGCCAGGAGCTAGTGGTCACCACATGAACTCATATCTCTCGGGCCCAGAGCGCTCATTATGAAATAAAATGAAAAAATAAAAATGGTCAGGCAGAAACATTTAGAAGTGTCGAACTGATGGCGAATTAAAAGTACAGCAGATATTACGCAAAATATCCATGTCTTCTTTACGCACCAATTTCGTTGTGGAAGGCCAATTGAAACCTTTGCAATCAAAGCAAGTCATGGATTGACTAAGCCTGCAGGAACATCCACATTATAAGACAACGTATTGTCAACAGATTAAAAAGTGGTCAGTTCAATTTCAGCATCTCCTGTGCTCAGTGTGTGTTGGTACTGTTTTCCTGTATCTGCACTAAATGGCAGTATGATCACACTTGATCACACAATATGTAGGCCTTTAAATAGCCTACTGTAATTTGCAGTTGAGGCACACACACACACACACACACACACACACACACACACACACACACACACACACACACACACACACACACACACACACACACACACACATACACTGTACACCACTGGGTGTTATACTGAACTGTCTCCTCTGGTAGAGAGTCCTTGGTATTGAATGTTATGATCCAGCCTCATCACTGGGCTAGTGTCTGTCTAGTGGGCTGATCCCTTCGGTATGTGCTTGCCTCCTTCAGCACTTCCTCAGGAAGCGGGTTTGTGTGAAGACCTCCTCTCCTGAAGACACCAGAGGCACTGTCCAGCATCCCGGCCACTCGTCTCCAGCTCTGCCACTGGACAGCACCACTCCGGTCACTCTGGTCCGAGCCCCCTGCTGCCCCAGGCACTCTCTCAGAAGACCACTCTCTCTCTATCTCTCTCTCTCTCCCTCCTCTCTCTCTCTCTCTCTCTCTCTCTCTCTCTCTCCTCCACACACCTGGAGCCAAGATGGACGCCCTGCGTGCTCTCCTGCCTCCGCTGCTCCTGTGCGCTGCCATGGTAACCGCAGGTAAGACACACAGCTGACCAAGTGCGTTAAGCGTGTCTGGTTGTCGGATTGAATGATCTCTTTGGGGTGAACTGGCTGGTTGTCGGATTGAATGATCTCTTTGGGGTGAACTGGCTGGTTGTCGGACTGACTGCTCTCTTTGGGGTGAACTGGCTGGTTGACGGACTGACTGCTTTCTTTGGGGTGAACTGGCTGATTGACGGACTGACCGCTGTCTTTGGGGTGAACTGGCTGGTTGTCGGACTGACTGCTGACTTTAGGGTGAACTGGCTTGCCGCGTCAGGCCCACCCCACGAGATGTCATTTAGATATTTGAACAGTATTTGGTAATGAAGTCTCCCGACATGAAGGGTCATCCTCCCTCTCTTCATCTCTCCTCCTCTTCATCTCTATCCATCTCTTTCTCCTCTCTTCCTCCTCCTCTGTCTCTTCATCTCTCCCTCTCCTCCTCCCTCTCTGTCTGTTCATCTCTCCCTCTCCTCCTCCCTCTCTGTCTCTTTCTCTCAGACACATACAGACACACACACCATTTGAGTTCAGGTCAAGTTCAAGATTAAATTGGCTTCTTTTTGTAGTCACCATGAAATATCGGCCTTTTCTCAATTTCATTGAAATGCAAAAATCCATGTTAACTAGAAATCTGACCATTTGCCAGAACAGAAAGCTCAATTTGTTTAAATCGGACTGGCTTCTTTTTTCTGAAGATATTGCACATGAACAAAGCTAAATCACCTTTTATTTGTTCTATCTTGGTGATATTTATTCTCTCTCAAATGCCACATGATATTACTTCAGGTTTCCAGCGCCGGTCTTAAAATATGTATTTAATTTGAGATGGAGTATAAACAGTATATATTTATAGTCTATTAGCTGTGCTTAACACTTTTCATGAATCATTATGAGAAACAAAATCTATATAGCCTATCCATGGTCCCAGTTGACATCCGAGCAGCCTGGTTTTGTTGACTAATTTATTTCTAATTTCCATTTCATTGGTTGCGTTTCAGAACAGTAGGCTACTATAATGTACTGTGTCTTGTGAAGGTCCATTTTGTCAGGACTCACTTTATGTAGGGGTTAGGACACACTCTTTGTAATGAGTGTAATGATCACATCACACATCTCTTCACCTTTTTTAAATCTAGAGAAATGAGGGTTGAACTCTGGAAATGTAAATCTTTTTGGAGTTGTGTCCATCAATAAGAAGAATGCTCTTTGCACTGTGAGGGAACAGACCCAGGGTCAGTGGAATAATGGCATACATCTAAGTAGTCCTGATAGTCTTCCATTGCTTCTACATGGCTACATTGTAACATTAGAATTTGCAAAGCTGTTAGAAAGCAAATGATCACCATAATTTCCTCCACTCTTTTCTTATGGCTTTCCTGAGCACCCTTACAGTTCTGTCCTTTCCTATTCACATTGCTGTATGAGTGATGTCTCCACAGCATCACTCATAGCACCCCTTTAAGACGGGGTTTTGCCACCCCTTTAAGAAGACACGGTTATTGCTTGCAGATCAGAATCCGAACTGTGTTTTTACGGGCCAAGTGTTGAAACACACCAATAATTTTGTCCTAAGCAGTTGGTGTCTCTCTAATAGAACAGTATAGAAGAAATAGGCCAATACAGTACAATGTCGCCGATGTAGCCAGTGCTCAATACACAGACGCTGGACGCTGGTGTCATCTAAAGCGGTCATTAGCATTCCATATGTTATGTGGTCAGGGTTCTTATGTACGCCATGCGTGTGTTCTTTACGGGGTTTGCAGCATCGGTTGATCTTGGTGGATGCTCTCTCATTCCCACATGGGGTATGTGTGGGGTATGGGGAGAGGGGTATGTATGGATAGGATGAGGGTAGTGGTAGGTTAGGGTATTATAGGGTGAAGGTGGTGGTAGGGTAGGGTATTATAGGATGAGGGTAGTGGTAGGTTAGGGTATTATAGGATGAGGGTAGTGGTAGGTTAGGGTATTATAGGGTGAGGGTAGTGGTAGGGTAGGGTATTATAGGGTGAGGGTAGTGGTAGGGTATTATAGGGGGAGGGTAGTGGTAGGGTATTATAGGGTGAGGGTAGTGGTAGGGTAGGGTATTATAGGGTGAGGGTAGTGGTAGGGTATTATAGGATGAGGGTAGTGGTAGGGTAGGGTATTATAGGATGAGGGTAGTGGTAGGTTAGGGTATTATAGGGTGAGGGTAGTGGTAGGGTAGGGTATTATAGGGTGAGGGTAGTGGTAGGGTAGGGTATTATAGGATGAGGGTAGTGGTAGGTTAGGGTATTATAGGGTGAGGGTAGTGGTAGGGTAGGGTATTATAGGGTGAAGGTGGTGGTAGGGTAGGGTATTATAGGATGAGGGTAGTGGTAGGTTAGGGTATTATAGGGTGAGGGTAGTGGTAGGGTATTATAGGGTGAGGGTGGTGGTAGGGTAGGGTATTATAGGGTGAAGGTGGTGGTAGGGTAGGGTATTATAGGATGAGGGTAGTGGTAGGTTAGGGTATTATAGGGTGGTAGGTTAGGGTATTATAGGTAGTGGTAGGGTAGTGGTAGGTTAGGGTATTATAGGGTGAGGGTAGTGGTAGGGTAGGGTATTATAGGGTGGTAGGTTAGGGTATTATAGGTAGTGGTAGGGTAGGGTATTATAGGGTGAGGGTAGTGGTAGGGTATTATAGGGTGAGGGTAGTGGTAGGGTATTATAGGATGAGGGTAGTGGTAGGGTATTATAGGATGAGGGTAGTGGTAGGGTATTATAGGGGGAGGGTAGTGGTAGGTTAGGGTATTATAGGGTGAGGGTAGTGGTAGGGTAGGGTATTACTGTCTCTAAGTGCCCCTCATCAGTCTCTCTGAGTACGAGTCGACGCAGAGCAGTGCAGACAGCTCAGTCTGACGGCAGCCGGTTGAGTATTGCGCTCGGCCCTGCATCAGGGGTACTGTGGGGGTTCCTCAGGGTACTATAGGGTAGTATTGCGCTCGGCCCTGCATCAGGGTTACTGTGGGGGCTCCTCAGGGTACTATAGGGTAGTATTGCGCTCGTCCCTGCATCAGGGGTACTGTGGGGGTTCCTCAGGGTACTATAGGGTGAGGGTAAGGTATTATAGGGTGGTAGGTTAGGGTATTATAGGGTGAGGGTAGTATTGCGCTCGTCCCTGCATCTCCTCCCAGTCTACAGTATGACACGACACTTGAGCTGAGGCCACCATGCTGCATGGAGGATGTACTGTACTGTACTGTACAGTATGTCTTAGTTGGGTCATGCATTAGTAGTGTATCTATTTGTATAGTATAAACATGGAGTACTGTAAAGCAGCATAATGCTGTTCTGTTGATGCTACAGTGACTTCCAATACGGAGCATATACATACTGCAGTCAGTCATGCTGTTGATTGGGTTGGATCATGATAAGAGTGCATATGCAGTAGATACAGTATATCATGATAAGAGTACTGTATGCTATACAGTAGATACAGTATATCATGATAAGAGTGCATATACAGTAGATACAG
>NC_085007.1:2375833-2378333 GCF_963854185.1 Sardina pilchardus | reverse complement strand
CACACACACACACACACACACACACACACACACACACACACACACACACACCGCATAGAGGGAGTCAAATCTCTATCGAGAGCACACACACACACACACACACACACACACACACACACACACACACACACACACACACACACACACACACACACACACACACACAGTAAATCATACTCTTGAAGTTTTGTATGTAAAACACATGCTGGCAGTATACGTTTTTTCTATGTCTTTTCCATATGAGTATAGAGGGAGTCAAGTCCGAGAGAACACAGAAAGCAGTGAAGTTCAGTGGATAGGAGTAGCAGGTGTCACCTGGGCCCAGGGGTGTGTAGGCCAGGTGTGTGTAGTGTGTAGGCCAGGTGTGTGTAGTGTGTAGGCCAGGTGTGTGTAGGCCAGGTGTGTGTAGTTTGTAGGCCAGGTGTGTGTAGTGTGTATGCCAGGTGTGTGTAGTGTGTATGCCAGGTGTGTAGTGTGTAGGCCAGGTGTGTGTAGTGTGTAGGCCAGGTGTGTGTAGTGTGTATGCCAGGTGTGTGTAGTGTGTAGGCCAGGTGTGTGTAGTGTGTAGGCCAGGTGTGTGTAGGCCAGGTGTGTAGTGTGTAGGCCAGGTGTGTGTAGTGTGTATGCCAGGTGTGTGTAATGTGTAGGCCAGGTGTGTGTAGTGTGTAGGCCAGGTGTGTGTAGGCCAGGTGTGTGTAGTGTGTATGCCAGGTGTGTGTAGTGTGTAGGGCAGGTGTGTAGTGTGTAGGCCAGGTGTGTGTAGGCCAGGTGTGTGTAGTGTGTAGGCCAGGTGTGTGTAGTGTGTAGGCCAGGTGTGTAGTGTGTAGGCCAGATGTGTGTAGTGTGTAGGCCAGGTGTGTGTAGTGTGTAGGCCAGGTGTGAAGTGTGTAGGCCAGGTGTGTGTAGTGTGTAGGCCAGGTGTGTAGTGTGTAGGCCAGGTGTGTGTAGTGTGTAGGCCAGGTGTGTGTAGTGTGTAGGCCAGGTGTGTGTAGGCCAGGTGTTTCTTTGGTGCAGAGCGGTAGATAACAGAGTGGCGATACTCCCATAGACCTCCATAGGAAAAAATGGCAGCACTCTTTCCAGGCTATTTCCTCGTTATGGGACTTTTGGAACTATTTACAGCCAATCTCTTGGTCAGTAGTTAATGAGTTAATTGATTACACCCTCCAGCATCCAGAAGCACATCCCCCCTCCTGCAATTCAGCCATTCAGTGCAGGTTTTTTGACCTTTGATCGTGTGGCGGCAACATCAAAGAGTGTAGCAACTCTCTCTTTCTATGACTCTGCCTTGGTGGACATGTGAAGTGACCTGTCCAGCTGCTTAGCTGTTGTTGCTAATTGTGTTAATTCGTTTTGCTATGTAGGAAGGAAGGCAATTTAGATGTGTAGGTGAAACCATCTTCCAACAGTTTAAGGTGAGAGTTTTAAACAGTTTAGGACGAGTGCTTTGTGTTTTAGTATTCGTGTTGGGGAACGCTCAGCCTTCTGCTATAAACATTTTACTTGAATCTTAAATCAGTTGTATGCACTTCAGATTGTAAAAACTGATGCAGTATGGATTGTAAAAACATGCTGAAAACAATAACACAGCACAAACAAAAACAGCTGAAAAATGCATGATACGGTAATTGCTGTCAGACTCAGGCAGGAGGTTGTGAAATTCCCATCTCAATATTTCACAACTTCCCTGAACGAGACGCATGTGATTGATTACCAGTGGATGTCATCCTGGAAGCAAAGAGTAGCAGCATCTACAACATTTAAAACCACACAGCTTGCCTGTGTTTTTGTGAAACGCTAATCTGAAAACAGCAGGCTAGAGTCCTCAGACTAGTACAGTATAGTGCTAGAGTCCTCACACTAGTAACTAGTACAGTATAGTGTTATAGTCCTCACACTAGTAACTAGTACAGTATAGTGCTAGAGTCTTCACATTAGTACAGTATAGTGTTAGAGTCCTCACAATAACTAGTACAGTATAGTGCTAGAGTCCTCACACTAGTAACTAGTGCAGTATAGTGTTAGAGTCCTCACACTAGTAACTAGTACAGTATAGTGCTAGAGTCCTCACACTAGTGCAGTATAGTGTTAGAGTCCTCACACTAGTAACTAGTACAGTATAGTGCTAGAGTCTTCACATTAGTACAGTATAGTGTTAGAGTCCTCACAATAACTAGTACAGTATAGTGCTAGAGTCCTCACACTAGTAACTAGTGCAGTATAGTGCTAGAGTCCTCACACTAGTAACTAGTACAGTATAGTGTTATAGTCCTCACACTAGTAACTAGTACAGTATAGTGCTAGAGTCTTCACATTAGTAAATAGTACAGTATAGTGTTATAGTCCTCACACTAGTAACTAGTACAGTATAGTGTTAGAGTCCTCACACTAGTAACTAGTACAGTATAGTGCTAGAGTCCTCACACTAGTAACTAGTACAGTATAGTGTTAGAGTCCTCACACTAGTGCAGTATAGTGTTAGAGTCCTCACACTAGTAAC
>NC_085007.1:2363333-2365833 GCF_963854185.1 Sardina pilchardus | reverse complement strand
GAGCACAGTGGGAGTATTGGTGGGGTGGAGGGAGTCTGAGACCACCTTCTCTTCTCTCTTCTTTTTGCTCATCTTTCACTTCTCCCTCTCTTCTCCTCTTTCCTCCTCTCCTCTCCTATCTCTTCTCCTCTCTTCTCCTCTTTCCTCCTCTCCTCTCTCTTCTCCTCTCTTCTCTCTCTTCTCCTTTCTCCTCTCCTCTCCTCTCTTCTCTCTCTTCTCCTTTCTTCTCTTCTCCTCTCATCTCTTCTCCTCTTTTGTCCTCACTTCTCCTCTTCTCTTCCCTCTCTCTTTTCGTCTCTTCTCTTCTCATCTCTACTTTTCTTTTTCTCTCCTTTGCTGTCCTTCTCTGCTGTCCTCACACACACACACACACACACACACGACTGGCTGGCTGGCGTTGGATATCCAGACCTTGAGTCTGCGGTGCCAGCCAATGGCTGACGCCACGAGCCCCAGATAGCGAGCCAATCAGACGCTCCATCTGTCGGCATGCCGTGCCCTGATTGGGCGGTTGCGTGGGCCACTGCTAATGGCACAGGAAGCACTAGCTGACCTCTCTTCCCCAGGAAGGACACGGCTCACTTGGGGAGCATTTACTGACCACGGCCAGGATGGCGCTTGGCCTATGTGCGTGAGGGTACGTGTGTGTGTGTGTGTGTGTGTGTGTGTGTGTGTAGGTGTGTGTGTGTGTGTGTGTGTGTGTATGAGGGAGCATAATAAAACATGAAAAACAAATGGTTTCAGCAGATTTGAGGATTTCAGGACACCGGATCTGTTTGTCTGTGTCTCTTAGACGCGTACGCACGCCAGACTGTCTTTCTGTCTTCCTATCCCCATTTCCTACCACAGTATGCACACACACACACACACACACACACACACACACACACACACACACACACACACACACACACACACACACACACACACACACACACAGAGATAGACACAGAATAGATACAGAAACACACACCCACACTCACACACACACACACACACACACACACACACACTCACACACACATACACTGTATGTGACCTTCCACGGCGAAATCAGTCACATTTTCAAAATCATAGTTATTAAGTTTTCATGAAGGGACATAATCAACATTCAAAACGATACCTATATCTAATGAATTGAACGTCATATTACTGAAATATAAACATTCAAAGGAGTTGAGTTCATCCTGTCATGCCAAGAGAAAAACGGAGAAATCTGCCTCTCAAGTTAACCGTCGGCTCAACACTCACAAACGCTTTGTAAGGTCGCCGCTATTTTAATATTTATGGTACTTACTTGTATTTACAACGACACAGCACGCGGATGGTTGTCAATGAGTGCATTTACTGTAAATATTGGAATACTGAAACTGCTGGATGTTCTTGCTGGGGATCCCGATGAGGAGTGCGTTGCAGTAGTCCAGCCTGGAGGAGATGAAGGCGTGGACAAGTTTCTCAGCATCGGGGAGAGTGAGTGAAGGGCGGAGTTTCGCAATGTTTCTGAGGTGAAAAAAGGAGGTTTTACACAGATGTTTGATGTGGGCCTCAAAAGTCAAAACTCAAAAGTGGGCCCAGATTTGTGACTGAGGGTGAGAGGTGGATGTTGTGACCGGGGAGGGTGATGCTGGTGATAGTGGATGACCGGATCTGGTGTGGAGTGCCAACAAGAATGGCTTCCGTTTTTGAGCTGTTGAGTTGCAGGAAATTTGCCTTCGTCCACGCCTTTATCTCCTCTAGGCAGGTGGAAACTGTGGCTAAAGCTGCAGAGGGTGTTTGGTTTGTTTTTATATAGAGATGGGTGTCATCAGCATAGCAATGGAAAGACATTCCATGCCGGCTGATGACACCACCAAAGGGGAGCATGAAGAGAGTGAAGAGGGCGGGGCCTAGGACTGAACCTGAACATAATATATATATATATATATATATATATATATATATATATGTACTGTATATAGCACATACTGATGAAGCAGCAGCATCCCTGCACAGGTTGCATCACTTCTGCATCATATTGCACCTGGACTGACGTGTGTGTGTGTGTGTGTGTGTGTGTGTGTTGTCCCTCAGATCCCAGTGTGGGGTGCCACCTCCTGGATCTCCCTGGCGACGCCAGCAGCTGGATCCGGGTGCTGCACCCGACGCCGCAGGGCTGCTCCAGCAGCTACGCCCACCTCAACGGCGCCGCCCTGCTGGACATCCACATCCTGCGCCTGGACTTCACCGCACCGCCCAAGGTACCCGCCTGTCAATCAGACACATGTCATTCACCTTCACCGCACCGCCCAAGGTACCCGCCTGTCAATCAGACACGTGTCATTCACCTTCACCGCACCGCCCAAGGTACCCGCCTGTCAATCAGACACGTGTGTCATTCACCACGCCCCCCCAGGTAGCCTGTCAATCAGACACGTGTGTCATTCACCACGCCCCCCCAGGTAACCTGTCAATCAGACACGTGTCATTCACCTCCACCACGACCCCCCAGGTAGCCTGTCAA
>NC_085007.1:2325833-2343333 GCF_963854185.1 Sardina pilchardus | reverse complement strand
CTGCTCAGTGTGTGTTGTGTGTGTTCTGCTCAGTGTGTGTTGTGTGTGTTATGCTCAGTGTGTGTTGTGTGTGTTATGCCCAGTGTGTGTGCTGTAAGGAACTCATTTCAGTGTTGTTTATTTGGGTGTGTGTTCCGTAAGGAACTCATATAGGTGTTCTTTATTTGGGTGTGTGTGTGTGTGTGTGTACTGTGGTGTTTCTCTATTCTGCATGTTGGGATTTCTCTCTGTCTGTCATTGTGTGTGTGTGTGTGTTAACATGGTCCATGGATCAACAGTCAGTAGCCTGCGTGTGTGTGTGTGTGTGTGTGTGTGTGTGTGTGTGTGTGTGTGTGTGTGCATGCGCGCCTGCAGGTGTACACTGTGCGTACCATGAGGCTACGACAAGAAGAGAAAATTGCCCTTGTGCGTGTATATTCACACCAATAACTTCCATAACTTCCCAACTATGCACAGTTTCCCATTCGCTGCATGACATCAGGCTATTTACAATTGTCTATATTAAGTGAAGTTAGTCAACACGTTATCAAAATTAACTTAATGCAGAGCTGCTGTATATTCACGCGCATATATTTAGTTTGAGCAGGGTTACGCACGCAGGCACACAACTAGGCTACTTGTTGTTTTCTTTTACTCGGCTATCTATACAGTATATGGTTATCACCATGCAATGTGAAGCTAAATCACTAACTCGATACTCAGCATCTTTTAAACAACGAAAAGAGAAAGAATAGAAGATGGAGGCAAAGCTAGAGGAGCTATTCCAGATGGACAATAACAAGGTAGACATTGGTGTGCTTGTCGGAACGTTAGACTAGCATTACAACTGTTTAAAACCATACGTTAACGGTATGCTAGAACAAAACTAAACGTAAGTAACTTAGCTGTGTAACGTTGTCCAAATGAATAGATCACTGTTAGATGTTGTTGTTGTGTTATTGCGTGTGGATGTTGTTATGCTATGTACTGTAGGCTTTTTTGCTGACCAATGCACGAACCTAAAACCGAGAAAGAACAAATATTGTTACAATTGTAATTGTTGTGCGTACCATAGCATTAATTCCTGCAGGCGCCCCTGTGTGTGTGTGTGTGTGTGTGTGTGTGTGTTAGTAACTCCTCTCAGGTAAGCTCTGTTTGCTCACTGGTGTGTGTTGTGTGTTCCACTGTTGCAGGATGGCTATGCGATTTGTCAGGTGAACCTTCCGTCAGAGTCCAAGCCCTCCAGGATGATCTTCAGCATCAGAGGCCTCGCTGGCCCTCTTTATCTCAACATCCAAGGAGACACCAGCAACATCTCTTTCCATGTGAGTACGTTATGTATGACTGTGTGTGTGTGTGTGTGTGTGTGTGTGGCTTCTTTATCTAAACACACACACGCACACAAACACACACACACACACACACACACACACACACACACACACACACACAGAGAGAGAGAGACACACACACACACACACACACACACACACACACGCACACACACACACACACATACTCTCTCACCAATGGCCCATTTGGGACTATAGTGGCAGCTGTGTGACAATGAGAGACTCCAGCTGAATAACCCACAGGCAGTTTTAAGAGGCAATTAACCTTGCTGTGTGTATGCGTGCGTGCGTGTGTGTGTGCGTGCGTGCGTGCGTGCGTGCGTGCGTGCGTGCGTGCGTGCGTGCGTGCGTGCGTGCGTGCGTGCGTGCGTGCGTGCGTGCGTGCGTGCGTGCGTGCGTGCGGACGGACGGAGGTGTGTTGGCTGTGTCATATCCCAGTTGGGGTTTATTGACATTTCATTGGATATGTTTGAAGTAAAGTGAACAAAATAATTGAATTTGTTTGGTAGTTTCATTGCACATGTTGATTTTGCTACATTATTTGTCTGAGTTTTGCTCTGCCATCTAGTTTGGTATTTGAGGAAAAGTGCACACTGCACAGTGCACAAAAGTTTGTATTCCTCATGAGCTCCTGAACCCCTCTTTTCTCATGATCCAAACTGTCGCCATGGATGCCGTGTTCTCAACGCCAAACACTGTGTGTCCCGTCTGTGACCCCGCACGCTAATCGGAGTGGAATTGTTCTCCGTGCGTCTCTGTGATAGTTGAGACAGGAGGCTATCTCTCCCAGTCTCCCCCGGACACTGACTTAGAGAGTCTGCTCATCGTTCAGTGCCAACTGTCACGCCAAAACCCCCCCTCCACCCCCCGCTGTCACGCCACAGGGTCTCCTCAGGGTGATACGAGGAGAGGGAACACCAGAATCTGGATGTGATTGGTTGACATATCTCCAGGAAGTGTGATTGTGAGCTGGGATTGGTTGACATATCTCCAGGAAGTGTGATTGTGAGTTTTGATTGGTTGACATATCTCCAGGAAGTGTGATTGTGAGCTGTGACTGGCTAATGCTCATCCTCTTGACCTCTCCAGCTTCCTCTGATGCTCCTGGGCCCCTTCACCCTGAGGGACCGGGCCTGGGGGGGTGGGGGGGTGGACCAAGGTGAGGGGGGTGGACGGGGGTGACCGCTTCTGCACTGCCCCGTCCACCCC
The DNA here is from genome assembly GCF_963854185.1 of Sardina pilchardus. Lineage (NCBI taxonomy): Eukaryota > Metazoa > Chordata > Actinopteri > Clupeiformes > Clupeidae > Sardina > Sardina pilchardus. Next base: position 2,340,793 of record NC_085007.1, on the reverse strand, counting down.
CCCCTCCCTTTGTGATTTGTTTGATTTCCATGTCCGCCAGCTTCCTGACATTCTATTTCAATCCGCCGAGCACCAGACATGAGGAGTGCGCGTGGAGAGGGGCGTGGAGAGGGGGGTGGAGAGGGGGGGGTGGAGATGGGGGGGTGATGTGGAGAGGGGGGTGGAGAGGGGGGGTGGAGAGGGGGGTGGAGAGGGGGGTGGAGAGGGGGGGGTGATGTGGAGAGGGGGGTGGAGAGGGGGGGGGTGATGTGGAGAGGGGGGATGGAGAGGGGGGTGGAGGGGGGGGGGGGGTCAATCAAAGGGCCCTCTGTGCTCTGCTCACACCATGCCAGTGTCCTGTCCACTTCCTGTGGACGCACGAGATCACAGACGCAGTCCTGCGTCCAGACGGCGTCCTGCTGATGTGACGTGTGGGCTGTTCTTCTCAACGCACCGCACATTCTTCTGCCCGGCAACAACAACCTGTTGATCAACAACCCCGTGGACGCTGATCATTATGGCCATGCTATAGGTTCAAATGGAGAATGTATAGCTGTTCACGGTGAATAGAAGTAAATAGCGCACATACTGGACAGAATGGTTTGGAAATTGTGAGGAAAAACATTATGATTATACCTCCATCTTCCACATTTAACAGCAGATATCTGCTGTGGTCAGATGTGCAGAGGTCTGTTGTGGTCAGATGTGCAGAGGTCTGTTGCTCAGATATCCAGAGGTCTGTTGTGGTCAGATGTGCAGAGGTCTGCTGTGATCAGATGTGCAGAGATCTGTCTCAGTTGTGGTCTCTGGATGGACTACACGTGTGTGTGTGTGTGTGTGTGTGTGTGTGTGTGTGTGTGTGTGTGTGTGTGTGTGTGTGTGTGTGTGTGTGTGTGTGTGTGCGTGCGTGCGGGCATGTTTGTCTGCGTGTTCTTGTGTGTGTGTGTGTCTGTGTGTGTGTGTGTGTGTGTGTGTGTGTGCGTGCGTGCGTGCATGTGTGTCTGCGTGTTCTTGTGTGTGTGTGTGTACGTGTGCGTATGTGTCTGTGTGTGCGTGCTCTTGTGTGTGTGTGTGTGTGTGTGTGTGTGTGTGTGTGTGTGTGTGTGTGTGTGTGTGTGCGTGCCCGTACTGTACTGTATGTATTTGTGCGCGTATGGAGCCAAATTCCAGTCCTCCTCCACTGACGCACGAGTTAAAAAGGTCTCGTTTCCAGCCCTCTCTCAGGAAGTGGAGCAGGCAGCACGGCTCCAGAGGGGTTGAGCAGGGGCTCGCGACACTCTACCATAATAAACATTCCTGTTCAAACGCTTCTGGCAGCAGACTGGCTTTGGGGAGTAAAGGATGGGGGGGGGGGGGGGGGGGGGAGGAGTCGTCTGTAGTCAGTCAGACACACTTTGCAAACATGAGATAAAGTGCTTAAAAAAGCACTGACTGGCTTGATTCAACAGCAGCAAAAGCAGGGCACACACACATGGCTCCCTCAACACGGGTCGGGAAGGGAGGGTCAGTTGAGCCGCAGAGCCGTGAATAGCAGAAATGACCACAGACGCACCACAAAATGACCAGTTCACAGACACACTACAAAATGACCTGTCCACAGACACAGTACGAAATGACCTGTCCACAGACGCACCACAGAGCCTGAACAGTAAGACTTTGAGGGATCTGATGTACAGTAGGCTACGCTTGGTGTGACTGGAGGTTGGACAGGTGGATGCAGTAGGTGGGCTGGTGTGTGCTTGGTGTGGAGTGTGACTGGAGGTTGGAGAGGTGGACGGATTTGCACTTGGTGTGGAGTGTGACTGGAGGTTGGACAGGTGGACGGATGGCTGATGTCGTCTTATTTGTACCCCTCAGGTCCCAAAGACGGTTCAGCGACACATTCAACCAGCTGCACTACAGTCCACATCAGTACAAGAGGACTTACCCCTGGACACTGATGACCTCTTGAAGTGGGCAACTGAGAAGTTCGGTGGTGTGACATCCTTTACGGAGGTGCAAAACCCAACGACCTTCAATTTCACACAAAGTCCTGGTAAGACTCCCATCTTAGAAGCTGGACAGCCACTCCACACACACTCTTCATGACTACCCACAGAGTTTCATGTAGCCACACACACTCTTCATGACTACCCACAGAGTTAGCCACACACACTCTTCATGACTACCCACAGGGTTAGCCACACACACTCTTCATGACTACCCACAGAGTCAGCCACACACACTCTTCATGACTACCCACAGAGTCAGCTAACCAATCACAGAGCTCAGCACAGAGAGCTCTTTTCTACCAACGCTGGGTTAACTGGCCCACATACAGTATACTGTACCACTGCATCAGCCACGCTGGGTTAACTGGCCCACATATACCACTACATCAGCCACGCTGGGTTAACTGGCCCACATATACCACTACAGTACATCAGCCACGCTGGGTTAACTGGCCCAGATATACCACTACAGTACATGAGCTGCGCTGGGTTAACTGGCCCAGATATACTGTACCACTGCATCAGCCGCGCTGGGTTAACTGGCCCACATATACCACTACAGTACATCAGCCACGCTGGGTTAACTGGCCCAGATATACTGTACCACTACATCAGCCACGCTGGGTTAACTGGCCCACATATACCACTACAGTACATCAGCCACGCTGGGTTAACTGGCCCACATATACTGTACCACTGCATCAGCCACGCTGGGTTAACTGGCCCACATATACCACTACAGTACATCAGCCGCGCTGGGTTAACTGGCCCACATATACCACTACAGTACATCAGCCACGCTGGGTTAACTGGCCCACATATACCACTACAGTACATCAGCCGCGCTGGGTTAACTGGCCCACATATACCACTACATCAGCCACGCTGGGTTAACTGGCCCACATATACCACTACAGTACATCAGCCGCGCTGGGTTAACTGGCCCACATATACCACTACAGTACATCAGCCACGCTGGGTTAACTGGCCCACATATACCACTGCATGAGCCACGCTGGGTTAACTGGCCCAGATATACTGTACCACTGCATCAGCCACGCTGGGTTAACTGGCCCACATATACTGTACCACTGCATCAGCCACTCTGAATGACCCCTCCCTGGACACACGCAGTGGGCACAAGTTCACTTCAACTTGTAAACTTGTATGGCAACAGACAGTCAATCAAAGTCTTCTTTAATTAAATGGACTTCATGAAGTACACATGTATGCAACAGACTCTCCTGAAACTCTTGTTATTGAACTCAATAAGTTTTCAATGGTATGTGATTTCTTAGTCGGTGTTTATTTGTCATATTACTGTATGTCATTCTGATGTTATGATTTGTAGTGGTAGTAGTAGCAGTAGTAATAGTGGTAGTAGTATTAATTGTAGTAATAATGTTAGTAGTAGTAGTAGTAATAGTAGTATTAGTATGATCTTTTCGGAAATGACTGTTGCAGTCTGTTGCAGATTAAAATAGTCCATTCTAGTAGTAGTAGTAGTAGTAGTAGTGGTAGTAGTAGTAGTAGCAGTGGTGGTGATAGTAGTAGTAGTAGTAGTAGCAGTAGTAGCAGTGGTGGTGGTGGTAGTAGTAGTAGTAGTAGTAGTAGTAGCAGTGGTGGTGATAGTAGTAGTAGTAATAGTAGTAGTAGTAGTAGTAGTAGTAGTAGTAGTAGTAGTAGTAGTAGTAGTAGCAGTGGTGGTGATAGTAGTAGTAGTAGTAGTAGTAGTAGTAGCAGTAGTGGTGGTAGTAGTAGTAGTAGTAGTAGTAACAGTGGTAGTAATAGCAGCATTAGCAGTAGTAGTAATTATAGTAGTTGTAATAGCAGCAATAGTAGCAGTAGTAGCAGCAGTAGTAATAGTAGCAGCAGTAGTAGTAGTTAGCAGTAGTAGTAATACAGTAGTAGTAGTTAGCTGCAGTAGTAGTAGTAGTAGTTAGCAGTAGTAGTAATACAGTAGTAGTAGTTAGCTGCAGTAGTAGTAGTAGTAGTTAGCAGTAGTAGTATTGGCAGTAGTAGTTAGCAGTATTGGCAGTAGTAGTTAGCAGTAGTAGTAATACAGTAGTAGGAACAGCAATTGTAGTAGTTGTAATAGCAGCAGTAGTAGTAATAGTAGCAGCAGTAGTAGTAACAGTAGCAGCAGTAGTAGTAGTTAGCAGTAGTAGTAATGCAGTAGTGGTTAGCAGTAGTAGAAGTAGTTGTAGTAGTTAGCAGTAGTAGCAGTAGTTGTAGTAGTATACAGTAGTAGCAGCAGCAGTAGTAGTTAGCAGTAGTAGCAGTAGTTGTAGTAGTATACAGTAGTAGCAGCAGCAGTAGTAGTTAGCAGTAGTAGCAGTAGTTGTAGTAGTATACAGTAGTAGTAGGAACAGTAGTAGCAGTAGTTGTAGTAGTATACAGTAGTACTGTAGCAGCAGCAGTAGTAGTTAGCAGTAGTAGCAGTAGTTGTAGTAGTATACAGTAGTAGTAGGAACAGTAGTAGCAGTAGTTGTAGTAGTATACAGTAGTAGCAGCAGCAGTAGTAGTTAGCAGTAGTAGCAGTAGTTGTAGTAGTATACAGTAGTAGCAGCAGCAGTAGTAGTTAGCAGTAGTAGCAGTAGTTGTAGTAGTATACAGTAGTAGTAGGAACAGTAGTAGCAGTAGTTGTAGTAGTATACAGTAGGTTTTAGTAGTGCATCAGAATGGCCCATCCTCCATGTTGTGCTCTGCCTCTCCAGCCTCCGGGTCCCAGTGCATCCTGAGCCCCAGTGAGAGGGTCCCCATGGAGGTGGTGCAGCAGCCCTCCTCTGTCAAGTCCTGCTACCTTCCCGCCACCCAGCAGAAGCAGCTGCACATCATCAACATCCACGAGGGCACGGGCATCCGGTGAGACGCCTCTGCGTGGCGACGCTGTGGGCATACTGTAGGACCTGCTGTGGGCATACTGTATCAGAGATACTGTAGGACCTGCTGTGGGCATACTGTACTGTAGCACCTGCTGTGGGCATACTGTAGCACCTGCTGTGGGCATACTGTACTGTAGGACCTGCTGTGGGCATACTGTAGGACCTGCTGTGGGCATACTGTACTGTAGGACCTGCTGTGGGCATACTGTACTGTAGCACCTGCTGTGGGCATACTGTACTGTAGCACCTGCTGTGGGCATACTGTAGCACCTGCTGTGGGCATACTGTACCTGCTGTGGGCATACTGTACTGTAGCACCTGCTGTGGGCATACTGTACTGTAGCACCTGCTGTGGGCATACTGTACTGTAGCACCTGCTGTGGGCATACTGTAGGACCTGCTGTGGGCATACTGTGCTGTAGCACCTGCTGTGGGCATACTGTACTGTAGCACCTGCTGTGGGCATACTGAACTGTAGCACCTGCTGTGGCTTAAAGTGAAATTTTACGGTTAACGCATAGGGCAATGCCCTGTCATGTCTGATAGTTAAAGTTAATGTTAACGTATAGGGCAATGCCCTGTCATGTCTGATAGTTAAAGTTAATGTTAACGTATAGGGCAATGCCCTGTCATGTCTGATAGTTAAAGTTAATGTTAATGCATAGGGCAATGCCCTGTCATGTCTGATAGTTAAAGTTAATGTTAACGTATAGGGCAATGCCCTGTCTTGTCTGATAGTTAAAGTTAATGTTAACGTATAGGGCAATGCCCTGTCATGTCTGATAGTTAAAGTTAAAGTGAACGTATAGGGCAATGCCCTGTCATGTCTGATAGTTAAAGTTAAAGTGAACGTATAGGGCAATGCCCTGTCATGTCTGATAGTTAAAGTTAATGTTAATGCATAGGGCAATGCCCTGTCATGTCATACACACCTTTGTCTTTGTTTTTTCCTTCTTTGTTTTTTTCTCCTTCTCACTCTGAAATGAAAATCAAGACCGTGAGCTTATGTTCTAAGACGTTCCATCTCTATGCATGGTTTCGGAACAGAGCTTGAGCGTGGGGAAGTGTTCTAAGACATTCCTTGTACTTCTATTTCAGCCATGTGTACGTGCATGCCGCCTCAGCAGATGTGCAGTTGTACTTGAGAGGCCCCAAGGACACTGTGTGGGAGGTGTCGGACGCTGAGCAGTTTGTGGTGAGTAGCAGGCTAACTAGCCGCTGGTGCTCCAGTCCAGAGGAACCATTGAGACTAGCGTTGCAATCTAATGTAGTCACATCCTGTCAACATTTTAAACGTTAGTGCTACATCACTAGCCAATCAGCCGGAACACATGTTGTCAAAAGGTAGATGTTTGGCATGGAACAGACCCAAAATAAACCACAATTTAAACAAATCTGTTTACCTGACGGAAAATGTTGAAAAATACCTGTCTTTCTTCTATTGCTGAAATAACTCTTATTCCATTCCTGGCTTGAATACCCTCTAGCACACAAACAGTACTGTACATTTCTGCACAGTCGTCATTTCCTGCATGTGTCCCTGTGTGTGTCTTGCAGACAAATGGCCTGATGAAGTTGGCTATTCCTGGGCAGCCCCCGATGGCCTTTATCCCAGGAGGGCTGACGTTCCTGGGGGGCCCCCAGGAGCTGCAGCAGGAGGCCTCGGGCTACTTCAAGATGAGCTCCGTCACCAGCTACTCTGAGATCAGCACCAGGGCCTCCACCATCCACGTGGGCATCGGGGTACTGGCAGGTAGGACACACACACACACACACACACACACACACACACACACGGGGCACTGGCAGGTAGGACACACACACACACACACACACACACATACACACACACACACACACGGGGCACTGGCAGGTAGGACACAGAGGAACACTGGACATGAAGAAGGCCTCGTGGCCCAGCCTGCTGCAAAACAAATATCCAATCGGAACAGAGTACACTGTTGTAGGCTGAACGCCCCGCCCCACTCCACACGACCATTCTGACCTGTCAGTGCTGTGGTCTCTAGTACCATTCTGAGCTGTCAGTGCTGTGGTCTCTAGTACCATTCTGACCTGTCAGTGCTGCAGTCTCTAGTACCATTCTGACCTGTCAGTGCTGCGGTCTCTAGTACCATTCTGACCTGTCAGTGCTGTGAAGTGTGAAGTGTGTGAAGTGTCTAAAGTCTCTAAAGTGTGTGTAGACTCTCACGGTGTGTGTTGGCTCTGCAGATACGGTCGATCCAACGTCCGCAGCAGTTCTTCCAGCTACAACCACCACCGAATCTCCCATGAAGATCCACCTGTACAGCTCACCTGAGTACAGGGCCCCACTTGACCCCAAGACCCCCCTCCAGACGGACAAGAGGATCTACGCCGAGGTGCGCACACACACACACACACACAAAAAAAAACACACACACACACACACACACACACACACACTCACACACACACACACACACACACACAACAGAAGTCATCTGTTGTCAATGTGTTCTCACGTTTTAATTGGGTACACACATGTATCACACTCCTTTGGTACATGCTGAACCTTCCCATGCTACATGCTAAACCAAAGAGCTCAAACTACTGGTGTTCCCATGCTACATGCTAAACCCATGCTACATGCTAAACCAAAGAGCCCAAACTCTACTGGTGTTCCCATGCTTTATGCTAAACCCATGCTACATGCTAAACCAAAGAGCCCAAACTCTACTGGTGTTCCCATGCTACATGCTAAACCCATGCTACATGCTAAACCAAAGAGCCCAAACTCTACTGGTGTTCCCATGCTACACGCTAAACCAAATAACCCAAACTCTACTGGTGTTCCCATGCTACATGCTAAACCAAAGAGCCCAAACTCTACTGGTGTTCCCATGCTACATGCTAAACCCATGCTACATGCTAAACCAAAGAGACTAAACTCTACTGGTGTTCCCATGCTACATGCTAAACTCTACTGGTGTTCCCATGCTACATGCTAAACCAAAGAGCCCAAACTCTACTGGTGTTCCCATGCTACATGCTAAACCCATGCTACATGCTAAACCAAAGAGCCCAAACTCTACTGGTGTTCCCATGCTACACGCTAAACCAAATAACCCAAACTCTACTGGTGTTCCCATGCTACATGCTAAACCAAAGAGCAGTGATGGGCAGTAGCGTCGCTACTTTAGTAATTCAGTGAAACTTGTCTCGTCTAGGCGCTTATCGTAGCTCTCAATGATAGTTACATATTGGGAGGAATGAATACAACTATTTGTTATTCAGTATATTTTGTCTTTTCAAAGAACAAGAAAAATGAGAAAGACCATTTTTTCAAGCCAGAGTGCTTTTGTTCGGACATGGGTGTTAACTGTTTTGAAAACGTGACATCAAAGTTGACACAAGCATCAAAGCGATGGAGTAAAAGTACAATCTCTCTGGTCGATTCTCATGGTGACGACATACAGCAGGGCAAGTCCCCTATGTTACCACTTATATTAGGATAGGGCAAGTCCTCTACAGTATGTTACCACTGATATTAGGATGCAATTTTGTTCATCTAGAGAAATTCAATGATCATCAGGCACTTGGCACAGTCATGTAGTCACAACATCATGAACCATTAATAACCATGTTATTGCACACTGCCCTGCAACAGCTCAAAGTTGGCAGAGTATCGTCACCTTTAAAGGTGTTGCTTTGGTCAGCAGCATCTGCTAAGAAACAAGAAACAAGTTTGGCGCTAATAAGTATCACTTTAGGCCATAACTCAGCCGTAACTCAGCCATAACTCAGCCATAACTCAGCCATAACTCAGCCTCTTGTGGAGCTGAATCGTTAACTCTCCCCGTGTGCACTGCGCCCTGCGGCTCCTCAGATCTCGGGTCAGATGCTGGGCGGCGTGGAGATCGGCAGCGAGGTGGTCAAGTGTGTGGTGCGCTCCAGGGACGTGTGTGTGCTGCAGATGGACGTCCCCTTCCGGCCGGAGCCCTGTCCAGCCACCGGCTGCCCTCCGCACCGGACGCGGCTCAGCTTCTCCCTGGAGGCCGTCCACAACACGGCGCCCAGCGGCTGGGAGCTGGACTGTGAAGTCCACTACTGCAACATTGCCACCAAGGTGAGGGAGGGAGGGAGGGAGGGAGGGAGCGAGGGAGGGAGGGAGAGAATGAGAATGGGTGAGTGAGTGAATGAGTGAGTGAATGAGTGAATGAATGAATGGGTGAAAGAGTGAGTGAATGAGTGAATGAGTGAATGAGTGAATGAATGGCTGAAAGAGTGAGTGAGTGAGTGAATGAGTAAATGAATGAATGGCTGAGAGAGTGAGTGAATGAGTAACTGAGTAGGTTTTGAGGCAGTGCGGCCCTATACGCTGTGTTGGTTTTGGAATTGTGAAAAGTTCATGTGCGGCAGGCCAGCGTTGCAGCGAGTATTGATCTCATCTGGGCGCATGATGCAAAAGTGCTCACGTTGTTACAGGCACCAGCAAATCCCTGGAGCGCTGAACGCTTTCTAAAGGGGAGAAAAGCACATCATTTATTCAGAGACAGAGGCAGTCCTTTCTGACATTGACGATGGAAAAAATGACTGCTGTGGTAGTGTTTCACGTAGACTGTTAAACACAGCAAACCGTGTTTAAATGATTCAACTGTATCTTGCGTGATTGGCAGTCTGCTATCTGGTGAAATATCTGCGCAGTGCTGAACAGCTCCCAGACACGCATACAGTATAGTTATAGAAATGTGTGTAAATATACATTATATTCAGTAGCCTATAGTACTCTATTCTATATGTAGTGGTCTGCGTTGTACAGTATTCCTTTTGGTAATTAGATCCCCTAGAAGAGGAGCTACTCACGCTCACTATCGTCTACTACTGTTAGAGACCATCTTCATAAATCTCTACCCAAGTGTGTTTACTGTAGGTCAGTAGAGAGCTTCAGTCTAAACTTGGTCCTGCGTGTACATCAGAACTCATGCAGTCTAAACTTGATCCCGTACTGTACATCAGAACTCATGCAGTCTAAACTTGATCCCATACTGTATGTACATCAGAACTCATGCAGTCTAAACTTGATCCCGTACTGTATGTTCACCAGAACTCATGCAGTCTAAACTTGATCCTGTACTGTACATTAGAACTCATGCTGTCTAAGCTTGATCCCATACTGTATTGTACATCAGAACTCATGCAGTCTAAGCTTGATCCTGCGTACACCAGAAGTTGTGCAGTCTAAACTTGATCCTGCATACCCCAGAACTCGTGCAGTCTAAACTTGATCCTGCATACACCAGAACTCATGCAGTCTAAACTTGATCCTGCGTACACCAGAAGTCGTGCAGTCTAAACTTGATCCTTCGTACACCAGAACTCGTGCCGTCTAAGCTTGATCCTGCGTACACCAGAACTCGTGCCGTCTAAACTTGATCCTGCGTACACCAGAAGTCGTGCAAAGCTTGATCCTGCGTACACCAGAACTCATGCAGTCTAAACTTGATCCTGCGTACACCAGAAGTCGTGCAGTCTAAACTTGATCCTGCGTACACCAGAAGTCGTGCTAACTTTTCTTCTTCTGTGTTTCTGATCAGACGTGCTTCCCAGAAGGAGCGAGGAATGTCAAGACCACCCTGGAGGTCGTGCGCACTAAAACTCCGCCAAGTAAGTAAACTTTCTGACAGACAGTAAATCGGCGACGGCTGCTGTTGACTTCCTGCTCGTGTGTCTCCCGTCTGGTGTGTTAGCGGCGGCGGCGTCTGACCTCGTATTGCTTATCGATCGCGTTACGAGCGAGAGCGTAATCATTCTGTTTTCTGCTCCTCTGACATCAAGTGTCAGAAGCGTCTTGTTTGTTTTGAGCAGCTGATGGGTTTCTGTTGTTATCACGGCTCTATTTTTCACAATTTGATTTATTTATTTACTTCAGGGACAGAAAATAAAGCAACACAGTGAGATGAAAAAAATGAACATGTCGAAAAAATAATAAGCTAAACAAACAAACAACAACAAAAAAACTCATTCACACAAAGGCACAATTCCCTGGCATACTGTAGCTCAGCCAACAATGGGCCTGACATCATCATTATGCTGCGACGCGAGTCCAGAGTCAGAGTAAACAAACCCCTCTGGAATATTCCACGCTGCATCACTCCAGCAACAGGTTACGCTAGGCCCGCCTCCCACACTTGGGCTGGCCTGCCGTTTGGAGCGTAGCCATGGCAACTGGGCCAGGACGTCAGCCCAGGAGGGGGGTCAGGGAGGTGTGTGTGTGTGTGTGTGTGTGTCCAGGGCGGGGCGGGGCAGGGCAGTGTCCGCTGAGGAAGGCCTGCAGCCTGACCTTGTGGCCACAATCAGAAATAACGAGCCTGCTGGGATTGATTGTGCCGGAGGGCCAGGCGTGTGGTCAGCCACGGACGTCCAAACACCGTCCAGCGCCGCTATTGTCCGCCACGCACAAAGAGGGGAAGGTGCGGATCTTCAAAGGCCAGATAACGGGCAGGCAGATGAGTCAGGAACGAGGAGCATTCCTCGCCGTCCGCAGCAGGAAAGGCCATTATTCCTCATTTGCACACGCACACACCACACACACCACACACACAATCAAACAGCATGTTTTCAACACGCACACAAATCGCTTGACTTGGCCAACAAGTTATTTTTTCCTGTAATCACATTTTTCATATTCTCTAAAGAGGATGTGCCATCTCTCTCTCCCTCTCTCTCTCTCTCTCTCTCTCTCTCTTCCTCCCTCTCCCTCTCCCTCTCCCACTCTGTCTGTTTTTCTCCCTCTCTGTCATTCTTTATGAGAGGATAATATTTCTGGCGGATTCAAAGACAAATCCCTTGGAATCCCATCACATGTCTTTTGAGGTTGGTTGTTTGTGATTGGTGACAGTTGTGGTTTTGCGTTGCCGGTGGCAACAGAGAGGTGACAGGGATGCTGGGATTTGCCAAACAGCTGTCTGGAGCCAGTGGTCAACAAGAAAAAAGAGGGAGAAAAACATGAAGTAGAAAAAAATAATAATACAAAATATAAAACTGCCTTGGATGCCACTTGCCATTGAGTAGCAAAGTCAGCTGCACAGCCAGCGATACCAAGGACTGATTCTGATGGGGGGGGGGGGGGGGGTGAGGGGCAGATGAGGGCCAGATGAGGGGCAGATGAGGGGCAGATGAGGGGCAGATGAGGGGTAGATGAGGGGCAGATGAGGGGTAGATGAGGGGCAGTAGTAGTGGGGGATAAGGGGCAGATGAGGGGCAGTAGTAGTGGGGGATGAGGGGCAGTAGTAGTGGGGGATGAGGGGCAGATGAGGGGCAGTAGTAGTGGGGGATGAGGGGTAGATGAGGGGCAGTAGTAGTGGGGATGAGGGGCAGATGAGGGGCAGATGAGGGGCAGTAGTAGTGGGGATGAGGGGTAGATGAGGGGCAGTAGTAGTGGGGGATGAGGGGCAGTAGTAGTGGGGGATGAGGGGCAGATGAGGGGCAGATGAGGGGCAGTAGTAGTGGGGATGAAGGGTAGATGAGGGGCAGTAGTAGTGGGGATGAGGGGTAGATGAGGGGCAGATGAGGGGCAGTAGTAGTGGGGGGGGGGTAGATGAGGGGCAGATGAGGGGCAGTAGTAGTGGGGATGAGGGGTAGATGAGGGGCAGATGAGGGGCAGATGAGGGGCAGATGAGGGGCAGTAGTAGTGGGGGGGGGTAGATGAGGGGCAGATGAGGGGCAGTAGTAGTGGGGATGAGGGGTAGATGAGGGGCAGATGAGGGGCAGATGAGGGGTAGATGAGGGGCAGTAGTAGTGGGGATGAGGGGTAGATGAGGGGCATTAGTAGTTGTGGTAGTTGGGTTTGCAGGATGTGGTGGTCATTCTGTCCTCCCTAGAGGGGGAACTGATTGTGGCAGAGCTGTGCTGTGTGTGTGTGTGTGTGTGTGTGTGTGTGTGTGTGTGTGTGTGTGTGTGTGTGTGTGTGTGTGTGTGTGTGTGTGTGTGTGTGTGTGTGTGTGTGTGTGTGTGTGTGTGTGTGTGTGTGTGTGTGTGTGTGTGTGAGGAGTGCAGGATGTGTCGATGTGCTGATGTGCTGTTGTCCCCCTGGGCTGTCCATCCTGTTTGGGAGCCGTGTGTGTGTGTGTGTGTGTGTGTGTGTGTGTGTGTGTGTGTGTGTGTGTTTGGCCGCCTCTCCTCCCCACCTGTTCTTCTCCATCCTGTCTGTGTTTGTTCAGCTTTCAGACCCAAAGTCCAAACAGCGCTGGACCAGACAAAGCACTCTCACCACTCCCTCTCTCTCTCTCTCTCTCTCTCTTCTCTGTCTTCTCCCTCTATTCCTCTGTCTCTCTCTTCTCTCTTTTCTCTCCCTCTTTTCTCTTTCTCTCGCTCTGTCTCTTCTCTGTCTCTCTCTTCTCTCTTTTCTCTCTCTTTTCTCTTTCTCTCTCTCTCTTCTCTGTCTTCTCCCCCTATTCCTCTGTCTCTCTCTCTGTCTGTATATCTGTCTACTTCTCCTTCAGTTTTTCTCAACCTCTCTCTCCTTTTGTCTTTCTCTCTCTCGTTTTTCTCAACATCTCTCTTTGTCTTTCTCTCTCATGTTTTTCTCAACCTCTCTCTCTTTTCTTGTCTATTTCTCATGTTTTTCTCAACCTCTCTCTCTTTTTGTCTTTCTCTCTGTTTTTGGAAAAGCAAATAAATGAGTTCAACATGAAAGCCCAGAGTCATGCCCGAGGAAACAGCTCCAGCGCCCCCCCCCCCCCCGCCAGGATGCCTCTGTTCTCCGCTCAGTGTTGCAGCGTAAATAGCCCCTCCGGCCCCCCGGCGCCAACAACAAAGTTCCTCTTTTAATTAAGACACCCTTAATTAAGACACCCTTAATTAAGACACCCTTAATTGACTTCCCATATCGAGTGGCCTGCGATCTCACTCAGAGGAGATGGGAGGTCCTTTCTCCTGATCTTTCTTGTCTATTAAATGCTTTAGATCGGCAAGGACAAGTGTTCATAATTGTGGTTTCCTTTTTCTTAGAAACTGCTTGAAGCTATTTGAGTGGTTTCTGCATACTCAACACGAAAACATGACAATAGCAGAGCAGATATCTCACCATAACTAAAGATTCACTAAACAGTCTAATCCCGTAGACTATATTGCACCAACAGGTGTGTTCTGCAGGTATGGAATGCAAATGACTAATTTAAAGCAATACATGCATTTGATGTGCGTATTGAAGTAAACAGCTGTTAACCTGACCTTTTCATTATTTCAATAGGGTAGCATGACAGAATACAGTTGTAGAACACACAGACACACACACACACACACACACACACACACACACACACACACACACACACACACACACACACACACACACACACACACACACACACACAAACACACACACATACAGTGAAAACAATGCAGACACAGACTCATGCGTGTTTGTGAAGGTCTGAGTTTAGACTAGTGTGCTGTGTCAGTGTAAATAATATGTCTTGTTCCTCCTGTGTATTTATCTGGCCTCAATAATATGTCCTGTTGCTGGTGTGTCTATTTATCCGGCTCAGATCATGTTGTGTGTGTGTGTGTGTGTATGTGTGTGTGTGTGTGTGTGTGTGTGTGTGTGTGTGTGTGTGTGTGTGTGTGGCGTCTCTTCCCAGCTCCACTCACAGTTGGTTTTGGACATGTGCAGTGTTAGCACTCAAGGCCAGCACACACACACCTTCTCTGTTAGAGCGCTAGACAAACCATGTGAATTATCACCTGCCCTCCTCTGAACACTTCTCCCTCTTTCTCTTTTTAATCTCTCCATCTCTCACCTCTCTGTCCCTCTCTCTCTCTCTCGCTCTCTCTCTCACTCTCTCTCCTCTGCATCCTGTGTTGTCTACCACTCAGAGGTGTGTGCAGAGGAAGTGTTTGTCTGCGTGTGTGTGTGTTTGGGTGGGGGGGGGGGGGCGGGGGTGGTGGTATGAGGTTGACTTGCTGGTGTTATTGTGTGTGTGTGTGTGTGTGTGTGTGTGTGTGTGTGTGTGCATGTTTGTGTGTTATGGGGGGTTACCAGCGGATGCAGGAGGCATGCTGAGGCAGGTGAGTCGTGCTGGCTATGTGTGTGTGTGTGTGTGTTTGTGTGTGCACATGTGTGTGT
>NC_085007.1:2313333-2315833 GCF_963854185.1 Sardina pilchardus | reverse complement strand
TGCTTTTAATCATCTGATAAGTCACCTTTAAATATGCAATGCAAGTTAGCAAGTTACCCCCCCCTCTCTCTCTCTCTCATTTCAATTGAAGTCAATTCAAGTGAGCTTTATTAGCATGACAAAGATGTACACAGAGAATGCTTGGAACACAGTATTTAGCAAATATATGCATCAATGATTAACAAAACAAACTGCTGAGTGTGTATGCATACACGTGTATCTATTTGGTGTGTGTGCATGCATGGTGTTCGTTTGTGTAAGTGTGTGTACGTCTGGTGCGTTCTTGCACAGTTTTCTATGATACTGATAGGTGATGTTTACCATTTAAGCACTGTATAGAGGTAATATTTAACATTTAAGCACAGTAGAGAGGTGAAATTTAATATTTAATCTATCTCAAATTCAAATTCAAAATGCTTTAATAGTATGACAATATTGACAACATTGATGTTGCCAAAGCAGTCATACAAATGTGTATCATAGTGTAACAATAACACAGAAACATAACAATGCATACACATATGCATATATGCCCAATTCCACATGCACACATACTGGACATACATACATATACTCTCTCTCTCTCTCTCTCTCTCTCTCTCTCTCAATTCAATTCAATTCAATTCAATTCAAAAGTGCTTTATTGGCATGACAAATATTTAGACATTTGTATTGCCAAAGCAATTATCACATAAGTTGAACATACAGGTTTAAGACATGGACATAAAAACAGACAATTAATCAGAATGTAGAGATAAAACGTGTGCCTAAACAGACATTCATATATACAGCCTATAGTATGAACTATTGATACTAAGGAATAATAATGCAATTTTTAAACAGAGGATAGTGAAGGTGCGTGTATGTATGGGGAGAGATATATCAGAGTGTGTGTGAGTGTGTGTGTGTGGGGGGGGGGGTAGTGGAGGAGTGTGTATGTATGGGGAGAGATATATCAGTGTGTGTGTGTGTGTGTGTGTGTGTGTGTGTGTGTGTGTGTGTGTGTGTGTGTGTGTGTGTGTGTGTGTGTGAGAATATGTACAACACAAGTTATTCAGTGTGAATAACTCTCTCTCTCGCTCTTGCTCCACTCGAGGGTAATGCATGTATGGAGAGTAACTTGTCTTGTCTGCCACTATGTGGTGACTGCTAGACACTGCACTCGTCAACACCACTGCACTATACTCCAACACAGCTGGACGATATAACACCACTGCACCATACTGAACCCCAACACAGCTAACACCACTGCACCATACTGAACCCCAACACAGCTGGACGATCTAACACCACTGCACCATACTGAACCCCAACACAGCTGGACGATATAACATCACTGCACCATACTGAACCCCAACACAGCTGGATGATCTGACACCACTGCACCATACTGAACCCCAACACAGCTGGACGATATAACACCACTGCACCATACTGAACCCCAACACAGCTGGGTGATGTTGAATGATCACACAACTTGAAAAAGGCTTCAGGCGGAAACGTTGTTAAAATAAAAAAAATGTGGCATTGGGAAAAGAGTGTGCGGTCTCATCCACTTCTTCTACGTTTATGCATCCTGTGACCAGCACCTGGATAAAAAGCCACAGGTGTGCGTTGGTTTTCCTACAAAGAAGATGATTTGGAATGCTACACTGACTGCACAAGTTAACACCACTCCTCCAGACTCCAACACAGCTGGGTGGTTCTGACTGTCCATTGTATGACTGTATACTGTATAATACACAACGCCCAAACAAAGCATGTGCATTTTCATGAAGACATTTTGGTTGTTCTTAGAGCAATTCATGCTGGCCATAGACTGAGGGAGGATTTGTGTGGAGAACCACTGCAGAGTTCAATTAGCTCCACACATTGATGCAGCATTCATCCATGAGTACACACAAACACACACACACACACACACACACACACACACACACACACACACACAGCCTCTTAAGCACTTAGCCCTGACCCCAGAAAAGAACACAATTATTGAGCTGAATGTGTTTTCCCACTTCTGTTTTCCATATTTTCCTCTTATTTTGGGGAGAGCAGCTGTGCACTCTGACAACACACACACACACACACAGCACAGACACACACTCTGCATACACAATGCTGTTTGTGAAGGAGCAGGCGGATCTCCCCATTGTCTGCGTGTGTTTTGTCTGCTGTGACGGTTGCATATGTTTGGTGTTTGCACGCTCCTGTGGAGCCTGTCTGAGGGCTGCGTGGGTGTGTGTGTGTGTGTGTGTGTGTGTGTGTGTGTGTGTGTGCGTGTGTGTGTGTGTGTTCTCTATCTCTGAGTGATGCTTTGTTTATTCTCGATGTGTGTGAGTGTTAAGGCATGGTGTATGTGTTGTGTGAACTGTGTGTATGTACTGTGTGTGTTTACGGAGTGTGTGTGTGTGTGTGTGTGTGTGTGTGTGTGTGTGTGTGTGTGTGTGTGTGTATGTTTACGGAGTGTGTGTGTGTGTGTGTGTGTGTCTGTGTGTTC
>NC_085007.1:2308059-2310633 GCF_963854185.1 Sardina pilchardus | reverse complement strand
GCCCGTGCCTCCAGGGAGTGTGATCTATGGCAGTGATTTGAGCTATACACACAGGCACACGCACACACACACACAAATAAACAGACGCACACACACACACACACACACACACACACACACACAAATAAACATACACACACACACACAGAGACACACACACACACACATGCACATCGACTTACACAAACACTCATGCACACGAAAGCTTGCTCACACATACAGATGGAAATATTTTAACAGCACAGATTCATACAGACTAAATAAGGCGATGGTGTATGTGTGTGTGTGTGTGTGTGTGTGTGTGTGTTTGTGCACGGGTTAACACACGGGTTAACACACACGGGTTAACACACACGGATTGACACACACGGGTTAACACACACTGGTTAACACACGGGTTAACACACACGGGTTAACACACACGGGTTAACACACACGGATTGACACACACGGGTTAACACACACGGGTTAACACACACGGGTTAACACACACGGGTTAACACACACGGGTTAACACACACGGATTGACACTAACCCGTCTATAGGATGCTAAGAGCATGCCAAACCTGTAGGTACTGTAGTAATGAAACAAGAAGCTCGAGCCCACATTAGCCAATCAGAATCCTGAATAGCAACAACATCAACAAAGCACTTTCTCTGTCTCAAAACGGAAAGGGTTGGCGCCAACATTTTGCGGCTGCTGTTCTGAATTCATCCATGATCCCCATAGCAACTCTGAATGCATCCATGATCCCCATAGCAACTCTGAATGCATCCATGATCCCCATAGCAACTCTGAATTCATCCATGATCCCCATAGCAACTCTGAATGCATCCATGATCCCCATAGCAACTTTGAATTCATCCATGATCCCCATAGCAACTCTGAATTCATCCATGATCCCCATAGCAACTCTGAATTCATCCATGATCCCCATAGCCAAATGAAAATGTAAACATTGCTCGCATGTTTGTGCAGATGCAAGTAGGCCACTGCCACATACTGTGATTGAGCAGCCTAGAAAGGTGGCGTAGATTGTGCAGCCTAGAAAGGTGGCGTAGATTGTGCAGCCTAGAAAGGTGGCGTAGATTGTGCTGCCTAGAAAGGTGGCGTAGATTGTGCAACCTAGAAAGGTGGCGTAGATTGTGCAGCCTAGAAAGGTGGCGTAGATTGTGCAGCCTAGAAAGGTGGCGTAGATTGTGCAGCCTAGAAAGGTGGCACTTCTTGCGCGTAGATTGCCTGAAGCTCTTCTGGCGCGTAGATTGCCTAAAGCTCTGTTTCTCTTCCTTTTTTCTCAGTTTACATTCATACACAAAACGAGAATTTTCCCAAATCTCCAGTTTTGCCAGAGTCTTTAGAAATAATCGTTCTCAATCGTACTCGAATATCGCTGCTTGTGTGTAAACGCAAAGCACAAACGAAGGGAAAAAGTCTCAAAAGTGTGTTTTTCAAGATGCACATGTACTGGGCCTCAGTGTGTGTTTGCTTTGGTCTGCTTGTTTCCTTCTGTGTCGTGTGTGTCTGTTCATGTCAGACGGGCCCTTGTGCAAACAGCACCTGATTGGCGGGCGCTGTGATTGGGTGTCGCTCGCTCGTCCGAGTGAGAGGCGGGGAGAAAGCTGGGGATTGGCTAGGGCTTCTTTTTCAGGCCTTTCGTTTGGGCAGCCTTATTTTTCCGTTCCTTTATATTTTTCTTCTTATAATTTTTGTAAATAAACACATTTGATTGTATTGCTCCATTTTGCCATCTACTTTTTGTTCATGTTCCACAGCCCCTTGACTGGGACATGACGACAACACACACACACACACACACACACACACACACACACACACACACACACACACACACACACACACACACACACACACAATTTTCTATTGGAACCTTCTTTCTCACACATTCACTCTCTTTTGTACACACACACACACACACACACACACACACACACACACACACACACACACACACACATTCATTCACTCACTCTCTTTTGTACACATACACACACACACACACACACACACACACATTCACTCTTTTTTGTACACACACACACACACACACATTAATTCACTCTCTTTTGTACACACACACACACACACACACACACACACACACTGCTGGTGGACGTGCTTTTGGATTGGAGGGCACACCTGGCAGCATTCAGATCCCAGCAGCAAGGGCCCCAACACACACACACACACACACACACACACACACACACACACACACACACACACACACACACACACAGGAGTTGGGTCTGGGGCAGGAAGCACCTGTTCCCCCTGCCGCTGTGTCCGCTGCATGAGTCTCTGTATGTGTGTGTGTGTGTGTGTGTGTGTGTGTGTGGCTTTACTTGTGTGTGTGTGTGAGTCTGGGTGTCCTGCAGATGAGGCTCCCGCTAAGACAGGCCCATTAATCGTTCTTACCAGCGCACTGCAGCCACACACACACACACACACACACACACACACACACACACACTCACGCACAGAATTCAATCCAGCACAATTCCTCTGGCTCACCTCCACTGTTTCCTCCTCTCTTCCTCCTCCTATCCTCTCCT
>NC_085007.1:2278059-2298059 GCF_963854185.1 Sardina pilchardus | reverse complement strand
GTCTGAAGCTAGAGCAAAGTGAAACTACGTTTACTGCTGGTAAATAAAGCCAAAGTCTTTGATAAAGCTATCAACAATGGATTTAATAAGGAACAGCCGTACATGTATAAACCGAGTCAGAAAAAGGTTCTGACGAAGATGAAGTGCAGCAGATTCCACTTACTTTAAGGACATACAGAATGATCGCTAGATTCGTACATTACTTTAAAGTATCCTAGAATTCAAAACCACATTCACCTTGTTCCTAGTTGAATTTAGGTTGCGAGCAGTGTCCAAAGGACAACACCTAAAGACTTTACCGCGTCCCCCGCCTGCTTAATCGGTATGCAAGAGTGGGGAAATAAGGGAAAGGGCAGCCGTGTTGAAGATGCTCCAATCTGAACAGAGCGTTCAGATTGGAGCATTTCAACACGGCTGTTTCTATTTCCCAATTTGCATACGAAAGCAGGCGGGGGACGCGGTAAAGTCTTTGGTGTTGTCCTTTGGACACTGCTCGCAACCTAAATTCAATAGGAACAAGGTGAATGTGGTTTTGAATTCTAGGACTCCTTTAAAGTAATGTACGAATCTAGCGATCATTCTGTATGTCCTTAAAGTAACGTAGGAATCTAGCGATCATTCTGTATGTCCTTAAAGTAACGTACGAATCTAGCGATCATTCTGTATGTCCTTAAAGTAACGTATGAATCTAGCGATCATTCTGTATGTCCTTAAAGTAACGTAGGAATCTAGCGATCATTCTGTATGTCCTTAAAGTCACGTATGAATCTAGCGATCATTCTGTATGTCCTTAAAGTAACGTACGAATCTAGCGATCATTCTGTATGGCCTTAAAGTAACATAGGAATCTAGCGATCATTCTGTATGTCCTTAAAGTCACGTATGAATCTAGCAATCATTCTGTATGTCCTTAAAGTAACGTCCGAATCTAGCGATCATTCTGTATGTCCTTAAAGTAACGTCCGAATCTAGCGATCATTCTGTATGTCCTTAAAGTCACGTACGAATCTAGCAATCATTCTGTATGTCCTTAAAGTAACGTAGGAATCTAGCGATCATTCTGTATGTCCTTAAAGTAACGTAGGAATCTAGCGATCATTCTGTATGTCCTTAAAGTAACGCCCGAATCTAGCGATCATTCTGTATGTCCTTAAAGTCACGTACGAATCTAGCGATCATTCTGTATGTCCTTAAAGTCACGTAGGAATCAAGCGATCATTCTGTATGTCCTTAAAGTCACGTAGGAATCTAGCGATCATTCTGTATGTCCTTAAAGTAACGTAGGAATCTAGCGATCATTCTGTATGTCCTTAAAGTAACGTACGAATCTAGCGATCATTCTGTATGTCCTTAAAGTAACGTACGAATCTAGCGATCATTGTCCTTAAAGTAACGTAGGAATCTAGCGATCATTCTGTATGGCCTTAAAGTTACGTACGAATCTAGCGATCATTCTGTATGGCCTTAAAGTTACGTACCGTATGAATGTCTGAGAGGACAGAATCTAGCGATCATTCTGTATGTCCTTAAAGTAACGTACGAATCTAGCGATCATTCTGTATGTCCTTAAAGTTACGTATGAATCTAGCGATCATTCTGTATGTCCTTAAAGTTATGTACCGTATGAATGTCTGAGAGGACAGAATCATTCTGTATGTCCTTAAAGTAACGTATGAATGTCTGAGAGGACAGAATCATTCTGTATGTCCTTAAAGTAACGTATGAATCTAGCGATCATTCTGTATGTCCTTAAAGTAACGTATGAATCTAGCGATCATTCTGTATGTCCTTAAAGTAACGTACGAATCTAGCGATCATTCTGTATGTCCTTTAAGTAACGTACGAATCTAGCGATCATTCTGTATGTGTCCTTAAAGTAACGTACGAATCTAGCGATCATTCTGTATGTCCTTAAAGTAACATACTGTATAAATGTCTGAGAGGACAGAATCATTCTGTATGTCTTTAAAGTAACGTATGAATGTCTGAGAGGACAGAATCAGTCATGCTAAAAGTTGACCTATTCAGAAAGACTTTTTCATATTGGCCTTCAGCCTACTGTAGCTGATTTCAATGCTGATGTTAGCAAATTAGCTAAAAGTATTACACAAAATAGCTGTGACTTATTTCTTTGCATAATGTCTTACAAATGACATAGCAGTTTCCCATAGTTATTTTATTGGCTATGCTAACCTGGCTAGCGTATTCACTCATATATCAGTGGTCGCTATTTTGAATTTCATGCACAAGACTGAGGCTCAGGAGTGAAGAGGGCAGTGAGTTGATCTGGTGGTCACAACATGATCACATATTGCTGTGTAGCTGGCCGGACATGTTATCAAAGGTGAAAATAAATGATCAAGGATTTCATCATTTTCCAAGTAATATTCGACAGTCAAATTGCCAAGATTGAGAGCTAGCTAGCTAGCTAGCTAAAAGTTAAGTTATGGGATTGAAGAGTGCACTGGCGCATCAGAATCATTCTAGATACACAGTTTCCACAGATACTCTGATGTGGGTTACTTTACATTAAAGCAGCACTATGCAAGTTTTTATACCTTAATATAAACATATCTTAAACATCTTCAAAGTCATTTTGATGGTGAACAATCATGTAATAGGAAAAATCATACACCTAGCATAGCTACACCTAGCATAGCCGTACCTAGCATAGCTACACCTAGCATAGCCGTACCTAGCATAGCCGCACCTAGCATAGCCTCACCTAGCATAGCCGCACCTAGCATAGCCGCACCTATCATAGCTACACCTAGCATAGCCGCACCTAGCATAGCCGCACCTAGCATAGCTACACCGAGCATAGCCGCACCTAGCATAGCTGCTCATATTCTGCGACGCTAGGGGATCTCTAGAATGGCCAAAATACCCAAAACTGCATTGGATACCATTAAAGAGAGTTTGCTACACCACAGATTTGTATGAAAACTTTAATGAAATTGAATGAATGAAAGTCTGACATGCAAGAGACCGAGGGCCAGATGTACTAACGTTTTGCGCCCATTTTAGGCGTAACGTGCACGTAATAGCATGGCGATGGTATGTACAAATCGGCCGCAATGAGGGAAACGCGCAGACTGCCTGCCGTGGGAGCTGAGAATGGCTATTTGCGCTTTTCCGTGTCATGCATATTAATTCCTGGGCGGATCAGCTGAAAATGGGTGTAACGCGCAAGTACAGGGGAGGAGAGGTGCTAATAGCGATTGATTAAGTATTCCGCCATATGTATGTAAACAGCGCACGTCTATTTTGCGTTGAAAAACTTCCGCTCTCTGAAAGCAGGTGTAATCCCAATTGCGGTTAAATGCGTCTATTAGAAAAACGTCTAGAGACAGCTGAATCAATATTCAGAGCATCAGTTTTCTTCATTGTACTATGTCAAAAGCAACTTTAACTTTTGTTTGTCTCTCTAAAATCGTGTTTTCTCTTTCACGACATAGCCTACACTTCCCAATCTGTTAGACAGGCATTAAGTCATATCCTTAGTCTACGTGCAGCAAATAGTTCACAAGTATTTTTTTAAAGTGGATTAGAACTACTAGGCCTACTCTGTCTGTCGCAGCTCGTTGACATATCTTTGAATCATGTATGATCGCTAAACTTTGATTCCTTTTAATGTTGCAATATTCAACTGCGCTCCTTGTTCAGCTCTGCATGCGCGCAATTGGCGTGGTACAGGGGGCGGGAACGGGCTAGCCTGATTACCATCGACTTTCAAAGGCTCTGCGAGACTTTAGTCTGACCAACAGCCTGTGCTAACACGGTTTCTTGCCAGCGCTGGTTGACCCGCCTCCTTTAAGTGCCTCGATTTGCTACTGGTAGATGTCAGAAAGCGGATTGCCGAGTTTAAACCAATAACAACACTCTTTCCTCTGCCTTGAACACGCCTCTACCCCGAGCCGTTGGAGCTGCTCAAAGTTGATTGGTTCTCGACCAAAGGGGGCAGTTCCGCAGATTTCGGGAACTCAGAAATCCTTCTCAATGAGCAGTTGACCAGACCAGCAGCAAAAGCCTGAAGGCGTTGCGTCACTGGGAGGGCGTGCCAGGCTAGGAACGGGCGGCACAGAACGCAGTTAACGTAATGAAGTGATAGCTTAGTAAATTCGACGCAATATAGCAAAGCACAGCGTTCGCACTCTGCGCATACAAAAACTCGCTATTAGCGCTGTCTTAGTACATCTAGCCCCGACTGTCATGTAGCATGTGAGAGAGAAGAGAGAAAGGGAGAGAGGAGAGGGAGAGAGAGAGGAGAGAGAGGGAGAGAGAGAGAGAGAGCTGCAGCTGGTGTCCATGTGTGTTTTCACGTGTCCAAGAGGGAGGAAGACCCCTGATAAGCAGCATTATAGCAGATGACATGATCTTTCTCTCTCTCTCTCTCTCTTCTCTTGCATCTCTCTCTCTCTTTTCTCTCTCTCTCTCTTCTCTTCTCTTAGTCTTCTCTTCTCTCTCTAGAGGGAGGAAGACCCCTGATAAGCAGCATTATAGATGACATGATCTTTACGGTTCCTCTCTCTCTCTCTTTTCTCTTGCATCTCTCTCTTTTCTCTCTCTCTTCTCTTCCCTTCTCTTAGTCTTCTCTTCTCTCTCTCTTCTCTTGTCTCTCTCTCTATGTCCAACCAGTGCATTCCCAACATCAAAGAAAGTCTTTGCACTTCAGCCACTCTATATCTCCATGTTTCCGATCTCTATCCCCACGTTTACATTATCAATCCCACACACTCATACACACACACACACACACACACACACACACACACGCTGACACACGCACAAACATGCACAAAAAGTGAGCAAACCCACTCTCATACACACACAACCACACTCTCACACACACACAAACAAACACACACACACATGTATAAACAATACATGCAAACACACTAATACACACACAAGCGCAAAAAAAGTATGCTAACACACACACACACACACACACACACACATGCACACGCTGTGTTGTGTGTGTGTGTGTGTGTTGAAGGCCATGTCAGCACCTGGGGTCTGTACAAATATCAACACATTGGTGTGCCAAGTTGGCATGGGCTGGGGTGTGCCCTGGTGATGCCCATGGGCATAGTGTTTACACGGCGCCAAGCGCCCCGCTGCCCCTGCGCTGCCATGCACAGCCTTGCCACCGCCATCCTCCCCTGCCACACACTCTTGCCACCGCCATCCTCCCCTGCCACCGCCATCCTCCCCTGGCACACACTCTTGCCACTGCCATCCTCCCCTGGCACACACTCTTGCCACTGCCATCCTCCCCTGGAACACTCTCTCCTCAACAGCCTCGCAGGGGAAAAGGCTAGGAGTAGTCAACACTGCATGTGTGTGTGTGTGTGTGTGTGTGTGTGTGTGTGTGTGTGTGTGTGTGTGTGTGATAAAGAAAGTGGGAGGCTGAGTGCGAGAGAGGTGTGTGCGTATAACAGCAGGAGAGGTTTGTGTGTATGTGTGTGTGTGTGTGTGTGTGTGAATGTGCTCGATATTGAGGCTGTATGTGTGTGTGGCAGCGTTTGTCTGTCTGTGTGTGTGTGTGTGTGTGTGTGTGTATGTGTGTGTGTGGCAGTGTTTGTCTGAGTGTGTATGTGTGTGTGTGTGTGTGTGTGTGTGGCAGTGTTTGTCTGAGTGTGTGTGGCTTGGCACAGCTTCATATCCGCCGCTGCTTTTTATCTTCGAAAAAATTCACCACCAATTTTCCATGCGTGGAGCCGGAGTTGGAAGCAGACGCTGCAGAGCGATGGAGAGAGAGAGAGAGAGAGAGAGAGAGGAGAGAGAGAGAGGGAGGGAGAGGGAGGGAGGAAGGGAAAGAGGAGGAGGAGGGGAGAGTGTGAAAGAGAGTGGGGGGGTGTTTATAAGAGCGATGGAGAGAGAGAGAGAGAGAGAGAGAGAGAGAAAGAGAGAGAGTGAGGGAGGGAGGGAGGGAGGGAGAGAGGAGAGAGAGAAGAGAGGGAGGGGGGAGGGAGGGAGAAAGGAGGAGGAGGGGAGAGTGTGAAAGAGAGTGGGGGGGTGTTTATAAGAGCGCTAGATATGGAGAACGAGAGCACGGAGGAGAGAAGCGCTGTGTGTGAGAAGAGAGAGAAGAGGAGGAGAAGCGCTGTGTGCACTACAGAGAGAGAGAGAAGAGAATGTTTATAAGAAAAGAAGCAAGAAGAGAGAGAAGAAAGGACAAAAGGGAGAGAGAGAGATAAGGAAAGGAAAGCAAAGCGAAGAGAGATCGTGTGTGTGAGACAGAGAGAGAGAGAGAGAGAGAGAGAGAGAGAGAGAGAGAGAGAGAGAGAGAGGGAGAAAGAGAGAGAGAGAGAGAGAGAGAGAGAGAGAGTGAGAGAGAGAGAGAGAGAGAGAGAGAGGTGTCTATCTGTAACACCCCCCCCCCCCCCCCCCCCCCCCTCGTGCTCCGGATGCAGCTGAGCGTCATCTTTCTTTCTGGCAGATAATATCGTTCAATTACCAGCACCACACCGGCCCCACTGCCCAGCCGTCCCCGGCAACCGCCCCCGCCCGCCCGGCAACCACCCCCGCCCCGGCAACCACCCCCGCCCTGGACACGCAAAAGCTGTTTGTGTCTGCACATTACTCAGAGAGAGAGAGAGAGAGAGAGAGAGAGAGAGAGGAGAGAGAGGAGAGGGAGGTATAGAGGCTAGTGAGAAGTGGGGGCAGATACGGAGAGGGAGGAGGAGGAGGAGGGGGGGTGCAGTGCTTCAGGAGAGAAAGGAGGGAGGATCTGCTGGAGTGGTAGCGTAGGAGCTGTAAAATGAGACAGAGGGAGTGTGTGTGTGTGTGTGTGTGAGTGTGTGTGTGTGTGTGTTTCATTGTGCTCTGGGGATATGAGTGTGAGAAGGCGAGCGTTGGTGGTCAACGTGTCACTTCCACGGGATGAAAGGGCAAGAGACCATTTACCCCCTCACTCCCCTCCACACACACACACACACACACACACACACACACGGGAGTGTATACATTTACATTTACCCCCTCACTCCCCTCCACACGAACACACACACACACACACGAACGCACACACACACACACACACACACACACACACACACACACACACACACACACACACACACACACACACACACACACACACACACACACACACTCACCCCATACATTACACACACATATACACACATGGGTGGGCATACATTTACCCCCTTACTCCCCTCCACACACCCACACACACACACACACACACCCCATACATTACACACACACAAACTCACCCCATACATTACACACACGCACACACACACGGGAGGGTATACATTTACATTTACCCCCTCACTCCCCTCCACACACACACACACACACACACACTTGCATAAATTGTGTGCTGCCAGTCTCAGCTGTCGAGGGGGATTAATAAAATGTGATCAGAGAATCTTCATCAGCCCCCATTACATCAGAGCAGAATGAGAATTAGGAGATGGAGGACCATGTGTGTGTGTGTGTGTGTGTGTGTGTGTGTGTGTGTGTGAGGTATCAGATTAAAGAAGAAGGAGATGGATAGTTCGATAAAGGAGGGAGAGAGAGAGAGTGAGGGAGAGAGAGAAGACAGAGGAAGCGCTCACACACACACACACACACACACACACACACACACACACACACACACACACACACACACACACAGGGAGTGGACCGGCCACTGAAAGGGAGAGCCCACATGAGGGAGAGGGAGAAAAGGAGGTGTGGAGAGAGGGATGGAATTAACGAGTGGTGAAGAAAGAGAAGAGGACAGGAGAGAGGGAGCAAGGGAAGCAGAGGGAGCGAGAGAAGGAGAGAGGGAACAGAGAGAGGAGAGGGAGCGAGAGAAGGAGAGAGGGAACAGAGAGAGGAGACAGAGGGAGAGGACAGCATTAGGCGGGAGGAAGTGTGAGCTGGCACTAGCCTGGCCTGTGGCGAGGGTGTGTGTGTGTGTGTGTGTGTGTGTGTGTGTGTGTGGCGAGGGTGTGTGTGTGTGTGTGTGTGTGGCGAGGGTGTGTGTGTGTGTGTGTGTGTGTGTGTGTGTGTGTGTGTGTGTGTGTGTGTGTGTGTGTGTGTGTGTGTGTGCCAAGCCTGTGCCCCCCGCCATGCCCTCCGTAATCATCAGCCCTGCCCGGGCAGCGCCAGGCTCCCAGCTGGTCCTCCCTACACACACGCACACGCGCACGCGCACACGCACACGCACACGCACACGCACACGCACACGCACACACACACGCACACACACACACACACACACACACACACACAGGCTGGTCCTGCCTGCTCATGCGGAACACTGCGCTGCTGGAACATTCCAGAAAAACACGGCAGGGCTGCAACCCACCGCCACACCACGCCGCTCTGGCCCGCCATGGAACAGACCTCCCCTCCCCGCGCCACACACACACACACACACACACACACCTCCCCGCGCCACACACACACACACACACACACCTCCCCGCGCCACACACACACACACACACACACACACACAAACACTTCCCCGCGCCGCTGCCAGACACGCTCCGCTCCTCTCCGCCCGCCTGCCCGCCCCGTTGGCATGGTGCTGGCGCCGTGACAACGCTGCTAATCCGCCCCGACGGCCTTTGAAGTGAAGCAGCGCAGCGTGGCGGCTCAGGAGACCTGGCACAGGGAGCGATGGAGGGAGAGATAGAGAGAGGGAGAGAGGGAGGGAGGGAGAGAGGGAGCGCCAGATAGGGAGAGATAGAGCGCCAGATAGAGTGATAGAGAGAGGGAGAGATAGAGGGAGAGATAGAGTGGCGGCTCGGGGGAGGAGGAGTGGAGGCGGTCTGTCTGATTAGAGCGCAGCAGTGTGTGTGTGTGTGTGTGTGTGTGTGTGTGTGCGCAGCAGAGAGGGGGATTAGGGAGGAAAAGGGGGATTACGGTTTATTATTCTCCAGCGCTCAGGTGCTTTATTGAGTCTCTCCGTGATCGCGCCGTACGCCACATCGCCATGGCAGCGGAGACCACGCAGGACTCGACGGGACTGACGGCGCTGCCGGACAAGGAGAGGGTGTGGGAATGCCAGTCGGGAATGGGGGATCATGGGAATGGGGGATCATGGGAATGGGGGGAACGGAAGTGAGCAGGCCTGGCTGCGTGTCTTGGTCTGTTTGATGGAGTGGCACATTAGGATAAAAATAGAACGGCTTCATGCCACACATGCTGCCTATGACATCTGACGCAGCTCACCGGCTGACTAATGGTGTGTGTGTGTGTGTGTGTGTGTGTGTGTGTGTGTGTGTGTGTGTGTAAAACCCAGAGAGGGCTTTGAACAAAATATATGCAGCAAATGTGTGGGGTGGATTGCACCACTCTAATATAAAAAAACTCCCCATACCAGCTCTGATGAGATCTTCAGGGATGTCAAGTCCAAGGGGTCAGAAAGGGTTAGCTTCAGCCAGTTAGCATCCCAGTTAGCTTCAGCTAGTTAGCTTCAGCCAGTTAGCATTCCAATTAGCTTCAGAAGCAGAACAAGCAGAAAAAGTTGCTCGGGAACGCACACCTGAGTCCAGTGGAGTGTCGCACGGAGTAATGATTGGCTGTAGGTACCTGTCCACCAACATGTGCGCGCATGAGAGCTCGTGCCCAACACGGATTTTCGTGCACGGAGCTGGTTCTAAATGCTCCATGAGGCGCCATACTTGAAAATGGCGCTTGCTAACTTGCCGAAGCTAATCAACACGGCCTTGACCCCCTGAGTTCATGTCTATGGGTGCCTCTCATTATGCCTCCTCGATCCTCGATGCTCGATCCTCGAGGGGCGTTCCCACTGATCTATAACTAACACTGGATAGACTATCCCATTGTTTCCCCCCCATCATTCTTTATGTAGATCAGTGAGGATCGAGGCATCGAGGAGCGAGGGAGGACGTATAAACGCTACATGAAACGCACCCATGAAGTATCTTGCTCCGCCCTTAATGATCTTTGGTGTCAGCTAGTTAGCTTCAGCCAGTTAGCATCCCTGTTAGCTTCAACCTGTGCCAGAAAGAGAGAGTTGCGACACTCTTTGCTGTTGCCACCACACACGATCAAAAGTTCCAAAAAACCTGTGCTGAATGGCTGAATCGCAGGAGAGTGGGATGTACTTCTGGATGCTGGAAGGTGTAATCAATTACTGTAACTCATTGACTACTGACCAAGAGATTGGCTGTAAATAGTTCCAAAAGTCCCATAACAAGTTAATAGCCCGGAAAAAGCCATTTTTTCTTAGAGGTCTATGGGAGTGTCGCCACTCTGTTTTATCTACCGCTCTGGCTTCAACTAGTTAGCATCCCAGTTAGCTTCAGCCAGTTAGCATCCCTGTTAGCCACCAACTGAAGGCTCTTTTATGCTCAATGTTAAAAACAGATACAGAAACCTTGTAGTTATGCACATAGTCGGAGAGCTTATGAGTGCAGACGGAGTGGAGTGATGCCACTGGAGGGCAGTGTACTGTATACTCAGCAACATAGCAGTGCCTCCTGCAATGTACTGCGTAACGTAAACACCGGTGCAAAAGAGGCACATACTGTAGGTATATTGGATAGTGACGGAATTAATGTTACGCGTTGTTACGTCCCCCAGCCCTGGTGGCCGCCTACAGATGGGTTTGGCGACCCCTGTTGGGTGTTGCATTTTGTGTCTTTCCCTAATTGCAGGTGAGCCGCACCTGGGCGAGGCCTGCCAGACCTATATGAGGGAGACTCCTAGGTCTACTCGCCAGAGAGAGAGGCGTACACAGACTGTGTTTGCATTGCGAATCGTTTGGCAACTTCGACATCCGTACCTGTCCACCCCGAAGCTGCACGCGTCCGCTACCAGCCTTTGTTTCACCCCTGAAAGCCTTAGTTTTGATACCCGTTTTGTTAATAAATACCCCTACTTTTGTAACGAGCCGATCTGTGTGCGTTTCCCTTTTATGTTGCGGGTGGTGTCCGTCTGCCCGTAACATATTGGGGGCTCGTCCGGGATAGTTTGAGTTTAAGTTATTGTCGGACTTTAGTGTTAATTGCTTGGTTGCGGAGCTTCTGAATCGCTACGACTTTGGTGAGTGTTCTGATGGGCAATTGATTGTCCGTTCCTTTGTTTGTTAGTCGATGAGAATCAGTTTGTTTAATTTGTGGTGGATATCTCAGGAGGGGGCACGTTGGAGGCCTCGAGCTGAGTAAGCCATTGAAGACTGCGTAGGCAGTAAGTATTTTATTTCGGTTTTGTGTTAGTTAGAGAGAGTAGATTGGACAATATTGCCTATCAGAATACCTTTAGTTAGTCGTCTAGCTTATGATATTGTGGCATATCGCCTGTTTGTTTAGTACACGCTGGAATTTTAGGCTATACTGGCGTATTTGGTTGAAATTTGGGGGTGGACAATATAATCAGTGGTCGTTTGTAGCCTATATTGTGCTTTTTGTGTTAGACCACTTTAGATATTCGCTACATTGTAGCTTCGTCGCAGTAACACTGCTTTGATTGTTTAAATTTGTGCGCGCTCGTTTTGAGCGTCTTTTTTTTTGTTCAAGTTAAAACATGGCATCGGAGGAAGACTTCGAAAAGGAACCCTCCGTTGATTTGCTTTCGAAGTTTTCAAAAAGGCAGCTGCTTAACTTGGCTGCCACTCATGAGGTCGAACTCACAACTGCTGACAAACGCAACAAAGCGTCCATCATGGCTGTTGTACAAGCTGCGTTGGTCAGTAAGGGCATTTTGCCCGAAGAGAAACCTCCCGACTCTAGCGAAGCCTTACGGCTTCAGGTTCGGTTGAGAGAGTTAAGCAACAGAGAAAAGGAGCTTGAGAATGACCGTGAGCGTGTGCAACTACAGGCGCGAGAGCAGGAACTCGAAAATCAGCTGGCATTACGAAGGTTGGACATTGAGGCGCTGACGTTGGGTGTCACTACTCCTAATACATTTGATGTCCCTCGCCACATTAAACTTGTGCCACCTTTTGTGGAAAAAGAGGTAGATAAGTACTTTCCGCACTTTGAACGTGTCGCGACCAATTTGAATTGGCCGAGAGCAATGTGGGCGTTCCTCCTGCAGTGCGTTTTGGTAGGTAAGGCGCGCGAAGTATATTCAACGTTGACCGTGGAGCAGAGTGGTGATTACGATGTAGTCAAGACTTCAATTCTGAGGTGCTACGAGTTGGTACCTGAAGCATACCGGCAAAAGTTTAGAAACTTAAAGAAATCTGAGCGGCTAACTTTTGTTGAGTTTGGTCGGGATAAAGAAACTCTGTTTGATCGCTGGTGCTTGTCACAGCAGGTTGATAGCCAAGAGAAGTTGCGTGATCTGATTCTTTTAGAGGAATTTAAGAATTGCCTACCAACCGCTGTTGCAACGTATGTAGCTGAGCAGAAGCCTTTGTCCATCTCGGCAGCTGCTATACTCGCTGACGAATACGTCTTAACGCACAACATCACGAGAGACCGCTACCGTGACAGAAGTAACTTATCTACAACCACAGATGCAGACACGAAAAAGAAAGTAGGCCTAGCTGTAAAACAAGATGACCGTCACTGTTTTTATTGCAAAAAGCCAGGGCATGTTGTGGCAGAGTGTTTGATTTTAAAGAAAAAACAGTCCGCGAAACCAATGGGTCTCGTTAGTTCATCTTTGAAATTGATGTCGCCTGTCACTCATGTAGAGTTAAAGTCTGACAAAGCCCAGTCCATGTACGAGCCCTTTCTCATGAATGGGACCGTGTCTCTGCCTGGTGTGGAGGCTGTCGCTGTGCGTATCTTGCGCGATACGGGCGCTGCGCAGTCTTTCCTCCTTCGTGGCTTGTTGCCGCTGTCTGAAAAGACCGCGACTGGCAGCAGTGTCCTTGTTCGCGGAATCGAGATGGGTTTTCTCGACGTCCCCTTGCATTGTGTGCATCTTGATTCGGATTTAGTTAATGGTGATGTGGTTGTTGGCGTTCAGGATTCTTTGCCGATCCCCGGTGTCACGTTTCTCCTCGGCAATGACTTAGCCGGTGGAAACGTGTGGAGCCGAGGCAATGTCCCACCAGAGGTTGTGTCTGTGCCGCTCATTCCAGAGGGCCTGGATGAGTGCGCACGTAGATTTCCCGAGGTATTCCCCACTAGTGTCGTCACTAGGTCGCAGACTCAGAGGTTGAGGGATGTCGTTCCTCCCAACGATGTCGACCTGAGTGACAGTTTCGTTGCTCGCCCTGAAGAGTGTGAGAGGCTCTTCGAACCCGCTTTCACTCAGTCCCGCAGCAGTCCTGTGCCTGTAGCGAAAGATGACAAACAATTAGATGTCTCGTTGTCGTTAGATAAGCTTATTAACGCACAACATAAAGATCCCACTCTTGACTCGTGCTTTAAGGCTGTTCAAGCTGATTCCCACTGTGACAGCGCAGGTCCGGTCTTCTTTTTGAGAGACGGCTTGCTTATGCGGAGGTGGAGACCTCAAAAAGGTAACGAGTGGAATGACATTGAACAAATAGTCATGCCGTCTGAAAACAGACGTGCTATTTTGAGTCTCGCGCATGATTGTTTTTCTGGCCACTTGGGTGTAACTAAAACATTCGATCGCGTGCTTCGCCACTTTTTCTGGCCGGGGCTGAAGCGAGATGTGCGTCAATACTGTAAAACGTGCCATGTCTGCCAGGTTAGTGGCAAACCAAACCAGACAATTCCACCTGCACCGTTATACCCCATACCTGCCATTGGTGAGCCCTTTGAGAAGGTAATCATTGACTGCGTCGGTCCGCTCCCACGGTCGAAAAGTGGATACCAATATTTATTAACAATCATGTGTGCTTCAACTCGCTTCCCGGAGGCGGTGCCTCTGCGGAAGATTACGGCCAAAATCGTAACTAGAGCGTTACTTAAGTTCTTCTCTTTTGTCGGGCTACCAAAAGTAATACAAAGTGACCAAGGAACAAACTTTACTTCGCGTGTCTTTTCTCAGGTCCTAAAATCGCTTCAGATTAAGCACCGCTTGTCCAGCGCATACCATCCGCAGAGTCAAGGCGCTCTCGAGCGTTACCATCAAACTCTAAAGTCGATGCTGCGTGCATATTGTCTCGAGGTAGGTACAGACTGGGAGGATGCGATTCCTTGGCTGCTTATGGCCTCTAGAGAAGTCGTGCAAGAGTCGATTGGGTTTAGCCCTGCGGAGCTCGTTTTTGCTCACAACATTCGCACACCTTTAAGCGCAATTAAAGACCAGTGGTTGAGCAAGCCCACTTCTCGTAGCGCGTTACGGTTCATGAGTGACGTTCGTAACCGCCTACACAGAGCGCGTGAGTTGGCTAGAGAAAATTTAGAAAAAGCCCAATCTGACATGAAAACCTGGTATGACCGAGCGGCACGAGCCCGTTCGTTCAAACCTGGAGACCAAGTGTTGGTTCTCTTGCCCGTGCCTGGTTCGGCGTTTCAGGCACGGTTCAGAGGACCGTATATAGTCGAAAAGAAAATCTCTGATCTGGACTACGTGATTTTAACTCCAGATAAGCGACGGCATTCTCGTGTGTGTCACGTAAACATGCTCAAGCCATATTACACTCGCGAACATGTTAAACCTGACTTGTGTAATTTTCACTTACCAGGTCCAGTGGAGTCCACCGTGTTGCTCTCTTCACTGGTTGAGGATGATGACGCGGTGACTCCTCCGTCGAGATGCGTGATCGAAGGCCGCCTCAACAACTCGGCCATGCTGTCCGTCATTTCAGAGAATTTGCCCCATTTAACTCCCTCTCAAACAGCTGACGTATTGGCGTCAATAGCCGACTTCCCTGAGTTATTCGGAGATGTTCCGACTGTAACTTCAGTCCTGGAACACGACATCGATGTAGGTGATAAAAGCCCGATCAAACAGCACCCCTATAGGGTAAACCCAGAGAAGCGAGCTATCCTGCAACGTGAGGTTGAGTACATGCTTAAAAACAAGATAGCTGAGCCTAGCTCTAGCCCCTGGAGCTCGCCGTGCCTTTTAGTTGGTAAGCCTGACGGCACGTACAGATTTTGTACAGACTACAGACGCGTAAATTCCATCACTGTGCCAGACTGTTATCCATTACCGCGGATGGATGATTGTGTGGACCGCGTTGGCTGGGCCACCTTTGTCACCAAAATAGACCTCTTAAAAGGTTACTGGCAGCTACCCCTCACAGCTAGAGCAAAACAAATTTCAGCTTTTGTGACTCCGGATGCGTTCATGCAGTACGAAGTTATGGCATTTGGAATGCGCAACGCGCCGGCTTCGTTCCAGCGTTTAGTAAATATTGTTTTAGCTGGAATGTCTAATTGCGAAGCGTACTTAGACGATATAGTTCTTTACAATACACACTGGTCCGAACACATCGAACAACTTCGAGAGCTTTTCCAACGGCTATCAAGAGCCAATCTCACAATTAATTTAGCTAAATGTGAGTTCGGGAAAGGTACCGTTACCTACTTAGGGCGGGTAGTGGGCAGGGGACATGTTTTGCCAGTAATGGCTAAGGTAGCTGCCATTCAGGAATTCCCTGTGCCTTGCGATCGGCGTGCGCTACGCCGGTTCTTAGGGATGGTAGGCTACTACCGCAATTTCTGTAAGAATTTCTCCACTGTGGTTTGTCCCCTCACTGATCTGTTAAGTCCTAAGACTAAATTTGAGTGGTCTGAGACTTGCAACCGCGCTTTTGAGAGTGTCAAAGCTCTTCTGTCAACTGCTCCCGTGCTGGCCGCCCCAGATTACAACACGCCGTTCCAGCTTGCTGTGGACGCAAGCAACGTAGGCGCCGGTGCAGTGCTTTCGCAGATAGGCGCAGATCACGTTGAACATCCCGTGTGTTTCTTCTCGAGGAAATTTAGCTCTGCCCAACGAAAGTACTCTACTATCGAGCAGGAGACTTTGGCTTTAGTGTTGGCTATCCAACACTTCGAAGTGTACTTAGGTTCTACAGCACATCCAGTTAAAGTCTATACCGATCATGACCCACTCAAATTCCTCAGCCGTATGTACAACTCTAACCGTAGGTTAATGCGCTGGAGCTTATTGCTTCAACCATTCAATCTCCAAATTGTGCATGTGCGAGGCAAAGACAACATTATCGCAGACGCGTTGTCTAGGGCGGATGCTTAATTAGTGTTACGTTCTTAGCGTTGAAGTAAAAATAGTAATACGACATGGCAATAAATTAATAATATAACAAATAACTTTCTGATTTAAAGTGCCTTTGATTGTGCATCTATGCCCTTGTTGATTTAAAAAAAAAAAGAGTAATCTTGCATCTAGACTGTTGGACCGTCTAGTTATAATTTATTTGACCTGAGAGTTAACTGACTTTCTTAAACCTTTCTTGTTTATCTGAAATGGCAATACTAGGTATTGCATAAGTAGTTTGACTGTAGTTTTTTTCATATGCCAAAATTGTCCATTTATTGTGTAACTCTTATTTTGTGTGTAGGCATACAGCCTAAAACTGAGTTATTTGCTTGTGGTAGCTGGAACTGTATTGCCTGGGTTGGTTCGTGCAGTGGGCTGAACTCAGAATTTCTCTTGTCCTTTGTGTGTTTTGCTGATCAATGTTATGGCGACAAGTCACCATTTTAGGGTGAGGGTGTTACGTCCCCCAGCCCTGGTGGCCGCCTACAGATGGGTTTGGCGACCCCTGTTGGGTGTTGCATTTTGTGTCTTTCCCTAATTGCAGGTGAGCCGCACCTGGGCGAGGCCTGCCAGACCTATATGAGGGAGACTCCTAGGTCTACTCGCCAGAGAGAGAGGCGTACACAGACTGTGTTTGCATTGCGAATCGTTTGGCAACTTTGACATCCGTACCTGTCCACCCCGAAGCTGCACGCGTCCGCTACCAGCCTTTGTTTCACCCCTGAAAGCCTTAGTTTTGATACCCGTTTTGTTAATAAATACCCCTACTTTTGTAACGAGCCGATCTGTGTGCGTTTCCCTTTTATGTTGCGGGTGGTGTCCGTCTGCCCGTAACAGTGTGTGTGTGCTTATCTGTCTCTCTCGCTCTGTGTTTGTGTGTGTGTGTGTGTGTGTGTGTGTGTGTGTATGTGTGTGTGTGTGTGTGTGTGTATGCATGTTTGAAGTGTCGCCTTGCACTGCTGTGGGACGTGCTGGGAATGAAGAGGGCTGTCGAGTCCTGTGGACGCTCTAGAGAGATGCTCCTCCTCCACACACACACACGCACACGCACACGCACACGCACACACACACACACACACACACACACACACACACACACACACACACACACACACACACACACACACACACACACACACACACACACACACACACACACACACACAGACACACACACACACACACACATTATTTATGGGGACCGAACACAGTCCAGGGCCATCCAGGGCAGTGCAGCTGTCATGCAGGAGCAACATGATGGTAAATCTCAGCCTCCACTACTGAGCTTGTCCATTGGCTGATGGGCATGCCAATAAGATGCTATAGACAGCACTGATCTTTTCCATTGGCTGATGGGCATGCCAATAAGATGCTATAGACAGCACTGAGCTTTTCCATTGGCTGATGGGCATGCCAATAAGATGCTATAGACAGCACTGAGCTTGTCCATTGGCTGATGGGCATGCCAATAAGATGCTATAGACAGCACTGAGCCTTTCCATTGGCTGATGGGCATGCCAATAAGATGCTATAGACAACACTGATCTTTTCCATTGGCTGATGGGCATGCCAATAAGATGCTATAGACAGCACTGAGCTTTTCCATTGGCTGATGGGCATGCCAATAAGAGGCTATAGACAGCACTGATCTTTTCCATTGGCTGATGGGCATGCCAATAAGATGCTATAGACAGCACTGAGCTTGTCCATTGGCTGATGGGCATGCCAATAAGATGCTATAGACAGCACTGAGCTTGTCCATTGGCTGATGGCCATGCCAATAAGATGCTATAGACAGCACTGAGCTTGTCCATTGGCTGATGGCCATGCCAATAAGATGCTATAGACAGCTTTAATGAGGCAGAGGGACTATGCCTAAACTATGGACTAAACTGCAGTAAGGACTGACTTTGCCCACGATAGGAGAACCTTTCAACAATTTCATAACAAAGTTGTAAAAGAACTGAGGAAATCAAAAGCAAATTTGATTTAAGGACTCTGAAGGAATTAGCAGGCAAACTTGGAAAAACATTAATATGGTCCTTAAAAAGGATCATAATGGTAACAAAGATAAGGGGCTTGAGCTACAAGTACAGGACACATTAACATAAAGTCAAGATAAAGTCAAAATCTGTTCTGAGTTTAATACTTATTTTATTGATTCTGTGCAAGATTTAGCAAAATGATTTGGACCCAGAGAGAAGTGCATTACACCACCAAGTGATAATCTCCCACTTTATAACATATCTGAGGTCACAGAATCCTCTGTAGTTAAAACCATAGGCCACCTTAAGAACTCAAAGGCTAAATATGTTTTTGATTGTGACTGTGCATTTGTGAAGAAGTATAAATACACCTCTCCACTCCAATTACACATCTGGTCAACCTGTCTTTTAAACATAGTTCCTATGGCCTGGAAGACAGCACCAATAACTCCTGTTTACAAGGCTGGTGATGTAACTGATGTTACCAACTACAATAGTGTGTGACCAGTTGATGGAGCACTTAAATCAGGGCCATTTTCCACTGCGCCGTATACAATTTGGTTTTAGAAAGCCATTCAACTGAGACCGCAAACTGTTACTTTATTGAACAAATTAAATCCAGCCTTGATGATGGGGGTGTTGTTGGTGCCGTTTTCCTTGATTTCAGAAAAGCTTTTGACACCGTAAATCATAATGTTCTGTTGTCAGTCATCCAAGTTTAATTTTTCCACTAAAGCTCTGACATGGATGGAGTCTTATCTGGACTCAAGGAAGCAGTGCACAAAATTAATGATGTATGCTCTTCCTTTGCCAACAGTTCCATTGGAGTCCCACAGGGATCAATTTTAGGACCAATTTTATTTAGTTTATATATCAATGACCTGCCTCTGATTTGCCCAGACATCAATTCCAAATGTATGCAGACGATACAACAATTTACATGTATATGCATGCTAAAAACTTACTGCAGTCCAAAATAAAGTGTCAGATTGGCTAACTAGTAGCTGTCTGACTCTCAATGTAAGTAAAACTGTTGCTATGTATTTCTCTAAAACATCTTGGTCAAAGGAGAGGTGATTGAAATTGTTGACAATTTAAAATACCTAGGCATAATCATTGATTCCAATCTAAATTTCAAAAAGCATATTAAGAAATGTCAGAGCGAGTTTGATTGCTTTTAGACATTTAGATGTCATTTATTAGACATCAATTACCCTTAAATGCTGCCAAAGTATAAACTGTTTATGCATTCAATGATTTTCTGTCATTTGTCTTATTGTGCTTCAAGTTGGTCTCAGGCAGGGGTGGCCACTCTGAAACCCTTGTACTCTCTAAACAAACAGGCTGTGAAAGTGCTTGATAAAAAGCCAAGAAATTATCACCACTGTACTATTGTGAAAAAACACAGCCTGTTAACCATTGAGTTTTATTTATTTATCTGACATGTGCCTGATATACAAATTGACCCATGATCTTGCACCTTCACCACTTAAGCAATGTGTGTTATTCTGTAGAGACAGTTTTACAGTATTTAGGGCTGCAATGAGAGGTAACTGTTACACTACATTTAAAAAGACCACTTTTGGCCAATCAGCATTTTCATATCAAGCAACTAGAAAATGGAACTCAATGGAAAATGGACTCTTTAAGTTTTAAAAGTCTTTGAAGACATGGCTGAAAGACAACCAAGCTTGTAATCATTGATCTTTGTTTTTCACTTTGTTTTGCTTTTACTTGTATTGTTAATCCTGTTGTCTTTTCATCTTGTCTGTGTTTTTACTGTGCTTGAACATCCTGCCTCGGGACTACAGGTGCAAATGAGCTTTTTAGCTAAGCCTGGTATAGAAGCTATTCTATGCATGGTCCCTGTCAAACAAAACCAATAGACTAAACTTGAGAAAGCACACCGCAAGCTGTGTC
>NC_085007.1:2228059-2270559 GCF_963854185.1 Sardina pilchardus | reverse complement strand
TTGCGGTAAAAAGTAAATAAAAACAGCCTCTAACCACACACACACACACACACACATGTCAAAACACAGAAAGGTCACTGCCACTCTGTGGGTTTTTAAAACGGTGACATGCACCTCTGCTGCCCCTGTGGCTGCACACACACACACACACACACACACACACACACACACACACACACACACACACACACACACACACACACACACACACACACACACACACACACACACACACACAGAAACCGCTGGTGGGTGGCAGACTTAATTTAGCGGGTGTGAGTAGTACTGTGGCTGTCACTGATGTTTTGTGCAGTGAAGAGGAGAGGAGAGGAGAGGAGAGAAGTGGAGAGGAGAGGAGAGAAGGAGAGGGAGAGGAGAGAAAGGGAGGGAGAGGAGAGAAGGAGAGGGAGAGGAGAGAAAGGGAGGGAGAGGAGAGAAGGAGAGGGAGAGGAGAGAAAGGGAGGGAGAGGAGAGAAGGAGAGGGAGAGGAGAGAAAGGGAGAGCAGAGGAGAGAAGGAGAGGGAGAGGAGAGAAAGGGAGAGCAGAGAAGGGGAGGATAGAGCAAAAGAGAGGGAGGTGTAGGCCCACAGATGTAGCTGAATGATAATTGGCCAGCAGAGTGAGAGACTCTCCTATTTTTAGAGCCCCATGTATCATAGCTTAATAACAGAAGCAATAAGCAGCACACTCTTGTGTGTGTGTGTGTGTGTGTGTGTGTGTGTTTGTGTGTGTATGTGTGTGTGTGTGTGTGTGTGTGTGTGTGTGTGTGTGTGTGTGTGTCTGCGTGCACGATGAAATCAGCATATCGACATGCCTCTTCACCTCCTCGTATGCAGAGGAGCCTCCACCCCTAACTAGCCATCCATCAGGAAATCACTGCTCCGCATCCGCCCCTAATTGCACCCCGCCACTACGGTGGCCCGGAGGCGTCCGCATCGCTGTCTGCGCGGCGTGGACTCCAGCAGGGGCGGCCCAAGTCATTAAATCTCAATCCTCGGGTCTGTTCAGGCGTCGGCTCCTGCATCCTGTGTGCGTCTGTTTGCTTTACTTATTTATAGCGGCGGGCCTCTTCTGAGCAGACACGACTGCCTGAATACACAGCATATCACACACACACACAGAGACGTGAGATGGAATGGCACGTCACGCTTTACACACACACACACACACAGAGACGACGGCCTGAATACACAGCACATCACACACACACACACACAGACGTGAGATGGAATGGCACGTTACGCTTTACACACACACACACACACACAGAGACGACGGCCTGAATACACAGCACATCACACACACAGAGACGTGAGATGGAATGGCACGTCACGCTTTACACACAGCAGCTATATGTTGTGAGCTACATCATGAACTACTTTGCAGCACATATTACCTCTCTAAGGCACACGGTGTAACGTTTTCAGTTGTTTGCTAACAAAATCAACATTTCCCACTCATAAATGTGGCCTCATTCATGTTTAACTACCAGCGCCTCAAGGCATAACTGGGAGCAGCTACACACCAAACACATCAAGTCCATCTTTGACGTCCGCATACAGAGAAAAACATCAGCTTGGATTCATCTGCAGAACTTCCCTACATTCAGTGATGGAAGTTATAAATCCGTTTTCTGCACGCTACGTGTCTTCCTAACAATCTGACATTGACATACTGGCAGTACCGGCACTAGCCGTTCCCATTCACTTCCGTTTACTGTTATTCACTAACGTCAGCTAGCTAGCTAGCTCGGTAAACAGGCAAAATAAAATGACTTACACCGTGTCCTAAAGTGTGTTTCATTGGAATCACACACAAACAAGGACCAGAGAGAAAAGGTGATGGTTTGACATATGTCCTAATTAGCAGTCTGCAACTAGGGCCCTCATCTTGCGAGACTCACGATGAGATGAGCTGCAACATTCTAAATCCTTGCAACTGCGATCGTGGGCAGTGGTAGTGCTGGTGGGGTGGCGTGTGTGTGTGTGTGTGTTTGGTGGTGGTCGTGGGGCTTGGCA
Source organism: Sardina pilchardus (assembly GCF_963854185.1). Taxonomy (NCBI): domain Eukaryota; kingdom Metazoa; phylum Chordata; class Actinopteri; order Clupeiformes; family Clupeidae; genus Sardina; species Sardina pilchardus. Next base: position 2,268,541 of record NC_085007.1, on the reverse strand, counting down.
GTTTGTTCATTCCTGCTGGACACGAGTGTTTGTCACTTCACTGTTTTGCTTCACTTGACTGGCACACCTCTCTGGGCGCTGAGAAACGCCACACTCATCACATGCCACAGCCAACCACATCAGATCACATTTAAAGGGTAAACAACAATGAAAAACAAACAAACAGAATGGCAGAGGCCACGTCCTGCACACACACACACACACACACACACACACACACAAACACACACACATGCACACGGTCGCACATGCACACAAACTCAGACATATGCACACACTCACACAGCCTTCTATCAGCGTATCCCCAAAGCACCTTTCAGAGCCCCCCGTCTCCCCATCAGGCTGGAGGGCCAAGCAGGGCGGCGTGGTGTGGTGTGGTGTGGTGTGGTGTGGTGTGGTGTGGTGTGGTGTGGTGTGGTGTGGTGTGGTGTGGTGTGGTGTGGTGTGGTGTGGTGTGTTGGTATAGTGTGGTGTGGTGTGGTGTGGTGTGGTGTGGTGTGGTGTGGTGTGTTGGTATAGTGTGGTGTGGTGTGGTGTGGTGTGGTATAGAGTGGTGTGGTGTGGTGTGGTGTGTGTTGGTATAGTGTGGTGTGGTGTGGTGTGGTGTGGTGTGGTGTGGTGTGGTGTGTGTTGGTATAGTGTGGTGTGGTGTGGTGTGGTGTGGTATAGAGTGGTGTGGTGTGGTGTGGTGTGTGTTGGTATAGTGTGGTGTGGTGTGGTGTGGTGTGGTGTGGTGTGGTGTGGTGTGTGTGGTGTGGTGTGGTGTGTTGGTATAGTGTGGTGTGGTGTGGTGTGGTGTGGTGTGGTGTGGTGTGGTGTGGTGTGGTGTGTTGGTATAGTGTGGTGTGTTGGTATAGTGTTGTGTGGTGTGGTGTGGTGTGGTGTGGTGTGGTGTGTTGGTATAGTGTGGTGTGGTGTAGTGTAGTGTGGTGTGGTGTGGTGTGGTGTGGTGTGGTGTGGTGTGTTGGTATAGTGTGGTGTGGTGTGGTGTTGTGTGGTGTGGTGTGGTGTGGTGTGTTGGTATAGTGTGGTGTGGTGTGGTGTGGTGTGGCGTGGTGTGGTGTGGTGTGGTGTGGTGTGGTGTGGTGTGGTGTGTTGGTATAGTGTGGTGTGGTGTGGTGTGGTGTGGTGTGGTGTGGTGTGGTGTGGTGTGGTGTGGTGTGGTGTGGTGTGGTGTGGTGTGGTGTGTTGGTATAGTGTGGTGTGGTGTGGTGTGGTGTTGTGTGGTGTGGTGTAGTGTGGTGTGGTGTGGTGTGTTGGTATAGTGTGGTGTAGTGTGGTGTGGTGTGGTGTGGTATAGTGTTGTGTGGTGTGGTGTAGTGTGGTGTGTTGGTGTAGTGTGGTGTGTTGGTATAGTGTTGTGTGGTGTGGTGTGGTGTGGTGTGGTGTGGTGTGTTGGTATAGTGTGGTGTGGTGTGGTGTAGTGTAGTGTGGTGTGGTGTGGTGTGGTGTGGTGTGGTGTGTTGGTATAGTGTGCAGGCATGGACTGGCCATAGGGCATACCGGGCAATGCCCGGTGGGCCGACGCATATATTTGGGCCGAGGCTGTCAATTTAATAATAATTAAAAAAAATAGGCTCATTTACGGCCACAACGGTAGCGAATCGCGGCCCATTGGTTGACTGCCTTAATGGACATTGGGCTAGTCCAATGAAATCTCAGGGCCCTCCCTATCTCCCTCCCGGCCTCATCTCCTTCTTGATTGGAGTTCGACCGGAGTTTGAGACCATTCGTATATGAAAATGTACAAAGACAAACCTCAAAAGCGCAAGGGGGGCGCAGAGAAGTTGCGAGATAAAATGCAAAAGCCTACAAGTGGCAAAAATGTGCTGGTAACACTTTAGAATAACGGTCGCTTATAAAGCATTAGTAACACTTAGTAAATAATGAACTAATCATGAACAAAACATGTACAAATATTTGTAAATGAGTAAGAAATACTATGTTAATGTTATATATGTTTGTTATTACTCATTTGAAGAACATTAGTAAAGGGCTATGTAATGATGAAATAGATAAGAAGTAAACATTTATAAACAGTTAAGTCTTTCAGCAAAAACAAAATAAACAACTTCAGTCTCTCCAAATGAACTGTGCATTATTTGTAGACTTTGCAAAATCTTCAAAATATTATTTGTAAATAGTTTGTATGCTATTTTTATGTAGTTCATAGCTATGTTGTTATTGCATTAAGATTAGCTTGTAAATCATTTAGTGCGATTGAAATAAAAGACATTGAAACATTAATTAAGATATGTGCATACATACATATTTAAATGTATTAAATTTGGTTGAATATCTATATCCATTGTATCCAGGAGTATTAGACAATATACTAATTATGAACAAAACATGTACGTAGTTTTTATAAATTATTAGGACATGCCCTGACAATGTGCAGGCAATACTTCCAAGAAGTACAGAAGACATTCAACATTTATCGATAACTTGTTCATATGTTACTAAGCTTTCGTTTATCATTTATATACAAGCCCTATGAGGAAGACTTCAAATGAACTGAGTAGCCCAGATTCACTTCTCTTGATACTAATTATTTGTTAAGATTTTATCAATGATGTGCAACGCATCTACAAAGTTAGCTGCGTCAACTAATCTGAATTTGGATACAAACACTTACCTCAATATCTGTAACTCACTATTAACTATTATAAACAATTACTTCCTGCTTAGATGTCATTTACAAAACTTTTTGCACGCCTTAATCTAAAGTGGAAGCATGTTCTCATATTGAAACATTAGGCTATACTTCACTGTCTGTGTGTCACTCAGCCACATATTTTACAAATGATCTGTTAATGTTAACAAATTACTTACGAAGCTTTTTGAACCCGTTAATCTAAAGTGAAAACATATTCTCATACACAAAAACTTAACTTAATATGTGTAACTCACTACTACCTTTTACAAATGATCTTTTATTGTTTACAAATTATTTACAAAGCTTTTTGAACCCGTTAATCTAAAGTGAAAACATATTCTCATACACAAAAACTTAACTTAATATGTGTAACTCACTACTACCTTTTACAAATGATCTTTTATTGTTTACAAATTATTTACAAAGCTTTTTGAACCCGTTAATCTAAAGTGAAAACATATTCTCATACACAAAAACTTAACTTAATATGTGTAACTCACTACTACCTTTTACAAATGATCTTGATCTGTTAAAGTTTACATATTCCTAACGAAGCTTTTTTAACCCGTTAATCTAAAGTGAAAACATATTCTCATGAACAAAAACTGAACTTAATATGCGTCACTACTGCCTTTTACAAATGATCTGTTAATGTTTACAAATTATTTACAAAGTTTTTTGAACCCGTTAATCTAAAGTGAAAACATATTCTCATGAACAAAAACTTAACTTAATATGTGTCACTAGGCTACTGCCTTTTACAAATGATCTGTTAATGTTTACAGATTATTTACAAATAAGCTTTTTGAACCCGTTAATCTGAAGTGAAAACATATTCTCATGAACAAAAACTTAACTTAATATGTGTCACTAGGCTACTGCCTTTTACAAATGGTCTGTTAATGTTTACAAATTATTTACAAAGCTTTTTGAACCCGTTAATCTAAAGTGAAAACATATTCTCATATACAAAAACGTAATTTAGGCTAATATGTGTAACTCACTAGTCTACTACCTTTTACAAATGATCTGTTAATGTTTACAAATTATTTACAAAGCTTTTTGCATGCGCTAATTTGAAGTGAAAACACATTCTCATTGACAAAAGCTTTCTTCAATATGTATAACTACAGTAGGCCTATTACCTTTTAGCCTACATAGTCTATGACCTGTTAATGCTTACAAATCCACGTCTATACCAGAAACAATTAGTCCTTCAACAGTTGAATCTTTTAGGCTAAGTGGTATCAACCGGGTACTGTACACATTGTTGTTCTGTACACCAATATTGTGATTTTGTTCACAAGTTGTAATGGATGGACAGACGTCTTCGGCGAGGCTCCCGGAGGTTCGGAGCAGTTCGGAGAGAGGAGAAGTGTCCGTGCAGTCAATCCATAGACACGCAAACGCATTGTGCTATAGCTAGGTCTTGCTGACTAGCTGAAGGTTTTATGCTACTCGCGGAAAACTCTCGGTCGGAGTTCTCGAAGTGTTCACTTCCAACACAACTTCACCGTCTAGCAGTAATGTTAAAAGCGAGTGTTTTACACACTAAACATAAAGGCTGTACTTCTGTTTGGCTGCGGTAAACTTCTCCCGTTAAGCAGTCGTTCTCCCTTGTTCTCCCTTCTTCTCCCGCTTCTCGTTTGTTTCTTTCTCCCACTTCCTGATCAAATTTGACCTCTAGCTCAATTCTCATTGGCTCAAATAACACAAATGTAAAAGAAAATAGCCTACACATTTCCATTCTTTTCACTTTTAGAATCAAAACATAATATCTTGACAACATTAGAACCTAGGAAATGATAAACTATAATATAATAAAATATAATATTCAAAACGAATGCATAACCATGACATTTAATAGGCCTAAACATGACTTGCATGCCTAGCCTACAAGAGTCAACGTTTCCAGTAGGCTATGGGTAGGCTATAGATTAATATATTTTGTTTATAATTTCCTAGTTACTGAAATGTTGTCAAGATATTCTAAAAGTGAAAATAATGGAAATGTGTATTTTCTTTTACGTTTGCATTATTTGATCCAATGAGAATTGAGCTAGAGGTCAAGGCTGATCAGGAAGTGGAAGAAAGAAACAAAAGACACCAGGGAGAAGCGGGAGAAGAAGGGACAACGACTGCTAAGCGGGAGAAGTTTACCGCAGCCAAACAAGTACAGCCTCTGTGTTTAGTGTGTAAAACACTCGCTTAAACATTACTGCTAGACGGTGAAGTTGTGTTGGAAGTGAAAACTTCGAGAACTCCGACCGAGAGTTTTCCGCGAGTAGCATTTAACCTTCAGCTAGTCAGCAAGACCTAGCTATAGCACAATGCGTTTGCGTGTCTATGGATTGACTGCACTTCTCCTCCTCTCTTCGAACTGCTCCGAACCTCCGGGAGCCTCGCCGAAGACGTCTGTCCATCCGATACAACTTGCAAAATCACAATATTAGTGTACTGAACAACAATGTGTACAGTACCCGGTTGATGCCACTTAGCCTAAAAGATTCAACTGTTGAAGGACTAATTGTTTCTGGTACAGGACGTGGATTTGTAAGCATTAACAGGTCATAGACTATATAGGCTAAAAGGTAATAGGCCTACTGTAGTTATACATATTGAAGAAAGCTTTTGTAGGCCTATATGAGAATGTGTTTTCACTTCAAATTAGCGCATGCAAAAAGCTTTGTAAATAATTTGTAAACATTAAGATCATTTGTAAAAGGTAGTAGACTAGTGAGTTACACATATTAGCCTAAGTTACGTTTTTGTATATGAGAATATGTTTTCACTTTAGATTAACGGGTTCAAAAAGCTTTGTAAATAATTTGTAAACATTAACAGATCATTTGTAAAAGGCAGTAGCCTTTTTGTTCATGAAAATATGTTTTCACTTTAGATTAACGGGTTCAAAAAGCTTCGTAAATAATTTGTAAACATTAACAGATCATTTGTAAAAGGCAGTAGCCTAGTGACGCATATTAAGTTAAGTTTTTGTTCATGAGAATATGTTTTCACTTTAGATTAACGGGTTCAAAAAGCTTTGTAAATCATTTGTAAACATTAACAGATAATTTGTAAAAGGCAGTAGGCCTAGCCTAGTGACGCATATTAAGTTAAATTTTTGTTCATGAGAATATGTTTTCACTTTAGATTAACGGGTTCAAAAAGCTTCGTTAATAATATGTAAACTTTAACAGATCTGATCATGTGTAAAAGGTAGTAGTGAGTTACACATATTAAGTTATGTTTTTGTGTATGAGAATATGTTTTCACTTTAGATTAACGGGTTCAAAAAGCTTTGTAAATAATTTGTAAACAATAAAAGATCATTTGTAAAAGGTAGTAGTGAGTTACACATATTAAGTTAAGTTTTTGTGTATGAGAATATGTTTTCACTTTAGATTAACGGGTTCAAAAAGCTTCGTAAATAATTTGTTAACATTAACAGATCATTTGTAAAATATGTGGCTGAGTGACACACAGACAGTGAAGTAGCCTAATGTTTCAATATGAGAACATGCTTCCACTTTAGATTAAGGGGTGCAAAAAGTTTTGTAAATGACATAAGCAGGAAGTAATTGTTTATAATAGCTAATAGTGAGTTACAGATATTGAGGTAAGTGTTTGTATCCAAATTCAGATTAGTTGACGCAACTAACTTTGTAGATGCGTTGCACATCATTGATAAAATCTTAACAAATAATTAGTTACAAGAGAGGTGAATCTTGGCTACTCAGTTCATTTGAAGTCTTCCTCATAGGGCTTGTATATAAATGATAAACGAAAGCTTAGTAACATATGAACAAGTTATCGATAAATGTTGAATGTCTTCAGTACTTCTTGGAAGTATTGCCTGCACATTGTCAGGGCATGTCCTAATAATTTATAAAAACTATGTACATGTTTTGTTCACAATTAGTATATTGTCTAATACTCCTGGATACAATGGATATAGATATTCAACCAAATTTAATACATTTAAATATGTATGTATGCGCATATCTTAATTAATGTTTCAATGTCTTTTATTTCAATCGCACTAAATGATTTACAAGCTAATCTTAATGTAATAACAACATAGCTATGAACTACATAAAAATAGCATACAAACTATTTACAAATAACATTTTGAAGATTTTGCAAAGTCTACAAATAATGCACAGTTCATTTGGAGAGACTGAAGTTGTTTATTTTGTTTTTGCTGAAAGACTTAACTGTTTATAAATGTTTACTTCTTATCTATTTCATCATTACATAGCCCTTTACTAATGTTCTTCAAATGAGTAATAACATACATATATAACATTAACATAGTATTCCTTACTCATTTACAAATATTTGTACATGTTTTGTTCATGATTAGTTCATTATTTACTAAGTGTTACTAATGCTTTATAAGCGACCGTTATTCTAAAGTGTTACCCTGCGACTGCTGCTTCCCCTTGCTTCTTTTAGAGCAACCTGCCTAGTCTACTATGTAGGATTCAGCACCCAGTTAAGCAAATCAAAGTTTTATAGTGTGAGCGCGTCTTTTTGTGTGGTTTCTGTGTAGGCCTACCCCTCTCGCATGCATTTGAATTGCGATACCCATCAAAATAACGAGTTGTCGGCTCACCATCAACCTTCTGAAATCTTAAGACAGTCACGATTGGTCGAAATTGTTGTCAATCTTGACGCAGTAGGCTACAACTGTGCAAATGCTCAACATAAATTATAGCAGGTTTTATTTAGTGAAGCATTTAATAGCATATGAGTTATGTGCACAACCTCATCCTTGCTGGTTTAAAGGTCACTGTGTGTGTGTGTGAGTATAATAATAATTAATATTTTTTTTAGCAAGGGTAGGCTAGCCTACTCGCTTCCATGCAGGCTACTGTGGTTTACTTAAATATTTTTTACAAACAAAACAGTGTGCACATATGTTTTATCGTGTAAATGATCATGGTGGGCCACTATGGCCAAAAATGCCCGGGCCGTTTTTTGGTCCCAGTCCAGCCCTGATAGTGTGGTGTAGTGTGGTGTGGTGTGGTGTGCTGTAGTGTGGTGTTGTGTGGTGTGGTGTGGTGTGGTGTGGTGTGGTGTAGTGTAGTGTGGTGTGGTGTGGTGTGGTGTGTTGGTATAGTGTGGTGTAGTGTGGTGTGGTGTGGTGTGTTGGTATAGTGTGGTGTAGTGTAGTGTGGTGTGGTGTGGTGTAGTGTAGTGTGGTGTGGTGTGGTGTGGTGTGGTATAGTGTGGTGTGGAGTGTTGGTATAGTGTGGTGTGGTGTGGTGTGGTGTGGTGTGGTGCGATGCGATGCGATGCGTGCAGCAGGATGGTAATGGTGCGGTGTGGTCCGTCATTAAGGGAGCTCCAGGAGCCACAGCCTGCAGAAGACACACACTTATCAGCAGCAGACACTGATGGGACTCCCTCTACAGACATCAGCAGCACTAATGGAGGGGAGTCTGCTCTCTCTCTCTCCCTCTCTCTCTCTCTCTCTCTCTCTCTCCCTCTCTCTCTCTCTCTCTCTCTCTCTCTATCTTCACTGCTCTAATTCTCACTCTGTCTGGCCCTCTCTCAGTGTTTACATACACATTAACTGTATGGTAAAGCATGACTGTAGCCAGCCATATGGAATCCTTATGGGATGTTGACGGATGCTCTGTGACGGAGTCATCACGTTGCAATCTCTCCGCCGCTCAAAGAGGCCCCAGACACGGTGCATGCAGACACACACACACACACACACACACACACACACACACACACACATACCCAGACACGGTGCATGCAGATGTGAGGAGGACAAGAGATATGAAGGTGAAATATGAGGGGGGGAGGCTGTGCTGGAGACACATAAGACCAGGAAATCAGCAGCTTTTGGGAAATGCTCGCAGATTAAAGTGAGTGTTGTTTCTTTTTTACTCCACGACTGGCGCTGACTTATTAAACATGCTGCGCCATCACACACACACACACACACACACACACACACACACACACACACACACGCGCACTGACCAGTTATCTTTTTATACATGCTGTGCCATCATATTCATCTTCCTTTGCCATCATTCTGTCAAATTAGCGTGTGACATTTAGAAGTGACAGTGACGTATTGCTCACGGTTTGGCTGGGTGTGTGTGAGTGGGGAAGGATAATATTCTTTTAAGTTTAATAATAAAACTGTGCTTTTCAGCACCTGGTGGAGAAAAAAACTTTTTGGATGAAAATACTTGAATTGCTTTTTTTTCTTACCTGAATACATGTTTTTTTTTGTTATTGTGTTATGGAATCAAACAGCTGACAGAATGTCCTTACGCACGAAGCTATGAGCTCACATGCAGCTTAATGTAGGTGTAGCTGGTTTCACACATAGGAAGAGCTGAGCGTATATACAGTATGTATACATTTTACTGCATTCACATCAGGGTATACAGTATGCACTGTATTCATCTGTATTAATGTAAACATTTTACTGCATCAGGGTATATGTACTGTATTCATCTTTATTTATGTATACATTTCACTGCATTCACATCAGGGTACATGTACTGTTTTCATCTGTATTACTGTAATGTATACATTTCACTGCATTCACATCAGGGAATATATACTGCATTCATCTGTATTAATGTATACATTTTACTGCATTCACATCAGGGTACATGTACTGTATTCATCTGTATTAATGTATACATTTCACTGCATTCACATCAGGGTACATGTACTGTATTCATCTGTATTAATGTATACATTTTACTGCATCAGGGTATATGTACTGTATTCATCTGTATCAATGTAAACATTTTACTGCATCAGGGTATATGTACTGTATTCATCTGTATTAATGTATACATTTTACGGCATTCACATCAGGGTATATGTACTGTATTCATCTGTGTTAATGTATACATTTTACGGCATTAACATCGGGGTATGTGTACTGTATTCATCTGTGTTAATTTATACATTTTACGGCATTAACATAAGGTTATACACAGTATGTACTGTATATTACCGCATTCTCATCAGGGTATACTTACGGTATATGGAGAGCTCTCTCCTCCAAAACACTATATCCACCATATATATATTTTTTTTTTGTATCTATTTATATGTCATATTTATATTATTTTGTTTTTCCAAGTAATTTCAGTGGAACTATAACTGGGTATTTTTAAGTAATCTGTCTTTACCCAAATACACAATTAAAGGACATGTCTTGTTTTCAAATCAAGACACGTTTTCAACAAAAATATGTTTTCAAGAGCTCTTCATGTATTTATACTGCTTCTGCATCAGGGTGTGAGTACCAGTACTGTATATATTTACACTGCTTCTACAGTACATCAGAGTGTGTGTACTGTATATACAGTATATACACTGTATCTACAGCACATCAGAGTGTGTGTACTGTATATTTATACTGCTTCTGCATCAGGGTGTGTGTTCACAGAGGAGGGTAACAGTCTGTGTGTGCATACTGTAGGTGTGAATTTGAGTGTGAATATTCATGTGTTTGCATGGGTGTACATGTGTGGTTGTGTGTTTTGAGTGTGTGTGTGTGTGTGTGTGTGTGTGTGTGTGTGTGTGTGTGTGTGTGTCTGTTTACCCTCTAGATAGATGGCAGGACCAACAGCCGTACTGCACAATCTGAGTGTGCCAGTACTGTTTTCAGATGAGTGTTACAGTAAGTCAGAGGAGACCATTGAGTAATACAGCAACATGTGTGTGTGTGTGTGTGTGTGTGTGTGTGTGTATGCAGCTCCCCATTACCCCGAACATGATGACACACCATAGCAGGTGAAGAGGGGTGTGTGTGTCAGCCCTGACTGCATTGTGACGGAAAAAAAAGAAATGTGAGTGTTGAAAAGCCCACATGGGTGGGGCCTGTTTCTTCAGACGTATTGATTCCTTCCTGCGGAGAAGTGAATTACATTCGATCCAATTTGGTTCCCCACACTCCACTCCCCACTCTCCCTCCGCAGACCAACATGCTGCTGATTTGCATGAGGGCTTCTGCTATTGAACAGCCGCAGGGATCGCTGGACGGCTAGAGTGCGGTGGCCGTTAGCTGGACGGGTCGAGTGCGGTGGCCGTTAGCTGGACGGCTAGAGTGCGGTGGGTGTTAGCTGGACGGGTCGAGTGCGGTGGCCGTTAGCTGGACGGGTCGAGTGCGGTGGGCGTTAGCTGGACGGCTAGAGTGCGGTGGGTGTTAGCTGGACGGGTCGAGTGCGGTGGCCGTTAGCTGGACGGCTAGAGTGCGGTGGGCGTTAGCTGGACGGGTCGAGTGCGGTGGCCGTTAGCTGGACGGGTCGAGTGCGGTGGGCGTTAGCTGGACGGCTAGAGTGCGGTGGGTGTTAGCTGGACGGGTCGAGTGCGGTGGGCGTTAGCTGGACGGTTAGAGTGCGGTGGACGTTAGCTGGACGGGTCGAGTGCGGTGGCCGTTAGCTGAACGGCTAGAGTGCGGACGGCTAGAGTGCGGTGGCCGTTACGGGTCGAGTGCGGTGGCCGTTAGCTAGACGGGTCGAGTGCGGACAGGTCGAGTGCGGTGGGTGTTAGCTGGACGGCTAGAGTGCGGTGTGTGTTAGCTGGACGGCTAGAGTGCGGTGGGCGTTAGCTGGACGGGTCGAGTGTGTTAGCTGGACGGCTAGAGTGCGGTGGGCGTTAGCTGGACGGCTAGAGTGCGGTGGGCGTTAGCTGGACGGTCCGTTAGCTGGACGGGTCGAGTGCGGTGGCCGTTAGCTGGACGGGTCGAGTGCGGTGGCCGTTAGCTGGACGGGTCGAGTGTGGTGGCCGTTAGCTGGACGGCTAGAGTGCGGTGGCCGTTAGCTGGACGGCTGGACAGGTCGAGTGCGGTGGGCGTTAGCTGGACGGCTAGAGTGCGGTGGCCGTTATCTCTGGAGTGGATCTAGCCTGGCAGGGCAGCAAGGCAGCAGGGTTGGTCCTGATATGGTCCTGATATGGTCCTGATATGGTCCTGGCATGGCCTTTGAAATGACCCTTACTTACTTATTTACTTGTTTATGTGTTTGGCATTGACATTGTTATGTAAAGCAACTTTCAAGCATCAATTCATATAAGGCCAGGCCAGTCCCATAGCCATACACATCTTGGTTATCATATGGCCCCTATACAGCTATGATATGGCATTTCTCAGAACAGATCTCAAGTGTGTGCGTGCATGCGTACGTGCATGTGTATTTGTTTGTGGATGTGTGTGCATGCGTGCATACGTGCGTGTGTATTTGTGTGTGGATTTGTGTGCATTCGTGCGTGCGTGTGGATGTGTGGCTGTCTGTGATGTATAGCGATGTATGATAAGTGGCTGTATATAATGTGTCTGCCCAGTCTCACACTTTGAGCGTGACAGTCACACCACACGCCATACTTGACATTTCTCACGCAAAATATTTCCCCATTAAGAGCACTATATTGACTGACAGCAATAACAAATCCATCAGTCCCTAAATCTCACCAACCACGGAAGGCATCACGCAATATAAACAAAACAGAAGCAACGTAAGGTGGGTCTTGGCGCCTCTAAAAATGTTTCAAAAACAACAGCACCGACTCCATGGCCGACTCCGACAATTAGATTTAAAACGTTCTCCTGCTTGCTAGATTTTGTTCACTGTTGATTCGCTGTTTCTCTTGATTTTCCAAGTTAACGTTAAGGCTGCTGAGTCTATCATTGTCCTATACTTGTTGCAGATGTATTTGCCTCTTTCTTGATGAGTTCACACTTGAAAAATCGACCCTAATCGGAGCTGCCAAATGTCACACTTTCAGTGTGACAGTCAAAAAAAAATTCACGCTTGCCATTTTCTGAAACTTGGCAGCCCTGATGTGAGGTGTGTGTGTGTGTGATAGCCTGGCTAGCTCAAATGAGACGTGGTCTGGTAACCAGACGTTAATTTTCTCGTATTTGAAAAAAATGCCCAGATCCGTTCATTGGGCCCCACGGATGTCTATCAAATGCGTCTGTGCATAGCTCATCATGGTCATGTGTGTGACTGCAGAGGCGAGATGGCTCTGATTAGGTCCAGTTTACCTCCGTCGTTGTCTATGTGATGGGATCCATCTGGAGCTGCCCACTTTATCCCGGAAACTTGTGTAGCAGACATCATGATGTGTACACGCGTCACATAGCAGATATCATGATGTGTACAAGCATCACGGTGCCTCTGTAGCGGCACACGACACTGCCACAGCACCACCGACGATGACCCACTGACCAATCATAACGCACAACGATGACCCACTGACCAATCACAACGCACAACGATGACCCACTGACCAATCACAACGCACAACGATCGATGACCCACTGACCAATCACAACGCACGACGATGACCCACTGACCAATCACAACGCACGACGATGACAACACAACACCAAAAACAGGTTCTTACGCAACTCCTCTTCAAAGGGAGAAAAGCAACAGGGTTTACCATGAGAGAGTAATTGGCCCACAAACAGGAAGGGGAGAGCGCGCGCTTGTGTGTGTGTGTGTGTGTGTGTGTGTGTGTGTGTGTGTTATAATGCCTCTCTGTGGAGAGGGCTGAGCGGGCGCGTCCTGCTCAATACTGGCCAGCTGTTAAATATGCCAGCTGACAGAGGCGTGGGTCGTTAATGATGGGCCGTGCCAGGATCTGCGCTCGCTCTGAATCCCTTTCGACCTTTAGCTCACGAGGAGAACGTCAATGATGTGCCACTGAGCGCCCGCCTGCCCGCCTGCCCGCCCCCCCGCCCGCCCGCCTGCCCGCCCCGGCCCTCGCTGTCTCCGCTGAGCTCGCGGGTCAGATCGGATGCACCGGGTCCGATCATTACGGTATTAGCCAGAGCTGCTGTCATCATTATTCACTCAAAGGTCTGAACACATAAAGCCTCCCAGGGATTTGAGGAGGAGGAAGAGGAATATGATGAGGAGGAAGAGGAGGAAGAGGAGGAGGAGGAGGAGGAGGAGGAGTGGACAGCCAGGTCGGAGGCAATAACAGGGCTGTCCCATTTTGATTGAGACATCCATTCTAAATCACACGAGCGCTCATACATAATGCTGTTGTGAAAACGCACTTGATCTGATTTAAGCGCTTGAAGCTGCCATTGCAGCACAGGCAATTACCCACAAGGCTGTAGCCTGTAATGGCGGCCCAGGGAATAAGCATCTCCTGCGCTGATCAAGCGCTGCATTCATGCACACCTCCACATGTCAGAGGTCAGAGGTCATGCTGTCTGAGCATTGGTTGGGCCAGAGAATGTCTAATAAGGGGAGAAGGACCACTAGCGAAATACTTCCGCATGGTACTGCAACTAGAGGGCGATCGCGAGCAAGTGATGAATGAATGGGTGGCAATGGAGCTGAACCCCCCAATACCACATTTGTCTTTATATATTTTTTTCTCCTGAAATTGCATTAATGCATGCGATGCAGGATAACTTGACTTGACAATTAGCTGACCAATGCAATTTTCAATATGTGTTGTTATTCCTAAAAACCCTTTCAAAGTTTTCATGTCACGTGACACAAAAGCGAACCACTTTACGGCCATAGACCTAAAAGAAGGTTCAGCTTCACGACGTCGTCGTAATCGGTCGCGATTTCTCGCTGACCAATCAGCATCCATGAGCTAAATGCTAGCATGTTACGCGGAAAGCAGCCCATCCTATGAAAAGCAGAAAGGACATGAGTGACTTTTTATTTCATTTCCAGTGGAAAACCTATACTCAGGTAGCTACTACGACAATGTACATTAACAAATGAAGTTGTCAACTGTGAAAAAAACGAGTTTTAGCCGCTTGATAGACCACAATTCATTTATCACTTGCTCGGCAGCGCCCCTAGCGGAATTTCAACAGATTGCAGGAACAATCCGGTACAATGGAGTTAATAGGAAGTGGACCGGCTCTCCCTAAAGGGGCTCTGGTTGGGCGTAACAGCATAATGTGCTACGTGTGTGAACAGAGCAGGCACCTCTCAAATCAGTAAGGTTACGGTTAGAAGTGATAGTGTGGTGTATTATGTTGTAGCCAATGTTACACAGGCTATGTGTACTGTATGCACCTCTGGGTATTGAATATACTAAATCATTATGGGATGTTTTAGCATCTCCAGAAGTCATCAGATGCACATGATGTTGTACAGACTATGTAGTTCAGCAAAATATTTACACTAAATTGACTAGGACACCATGAATGAGATATCACACCAAGTTTTCAACACTAGTGACACCTAGAAGACAAAGTACAAAAGTTCCAGAGGTTAAACGTGAAGAAAGACGATCCGTTTGATAGGAAGACCCACGAGGCAGAAGGCAGCCATGCATTCGGTCTTTCGTTTTTCTTGGCTGTCCAGCGAGAAGACCAATTTGCAGATTTGTACTGCTTTCTCAGAGAGAGAGAGGAAGAGAGAGAGAGAGAGAGAGACGGAAACACACTTTCTAATGGTTATTCAATAGCCAATGAAGCACAAAATTAATAGCTGAAATCAAAGTGTGAGAAAGCGAAGGCCTTGCCTGGGAGAATCAGGGCTGCCTGCGCTACACCTTTCTGATCCTCTGACAGATTCCTCCACACTTGTCCTCGACTCACCCTGCACCATGCCGTGGGTTGACAAATTGTATCCACATTTTAAGCACACTATTCAGGCAGAGGACATGTTTTATAATCATGGATGCCTTTCTTGTCGGGGCTGTCACCGGAAATGTGAGATAATTTAGGAGTGTCAGGTATTGGTAATAACGAGGTATGTCAAAAGCTGGCACTTTTAGCGGCTCTAAAAATAACATGTGCCCGATATGAGTCAACCGTCAGGCTGGTGCTATCTCACAGGCAGGAAGCCGAGCACCAGGACGTCATATCTGTCATAAAGGAAAAAGTTTATTTGCTACTGGAAATCCAAATCAGAACTAGTGTTACGGATGCACACATCTCCAAGCACTCTGGGTTCTATTGCCGTGTTGGTGCACTTACTGCTTAAATGACACACGTGGAGATGTTGTGTGCCCGTTAGTTGACCTCAACTTCCTCCTTTACTTTACAGAACATACCAGAACAATCCCTTCTGGGACACGAACAATCCCTTCTGGGACACTCCGGATCGAGTGCAAGATAGAATGAGCTGAACAGAACAAGATCATCATCCACCATTACTGTAACATGAACCAAAAAAATATACTTAAAAAAAAAAAAAAAAAAAAATGTATGAATACATTTGAGAATGAATGAAGAATGACCGGCAGACTACTTCCATTACTCTTTGCTATACAGCAAAAACATAATCTATCCTAAAATAAACTTTAGGTGTACACAACATATGCATATAATTTAGTCCGCTGTAGTCTACATCAGCAATATATGACACTGGGTTGTATTGGAGACGTACTGTACCACAGGCCTAAAGGATTATGGTGTCTTTCCTTCATAAGGTAGCCTGCTATTTTCTACAAAGTAAACCTACTAAATTTACCACAAATTGCCCGATTGTCACATTATTGCAGGCAGAAGGAATGAAAGCAAGCAGAGGACAATGGACATGGATGCTTACAATCTTTTTCCAGAAAGCGCTGCTTGGAAAACTATTCAAACTGACAGTCCATAAACAGGCTATACATCAGATGGCTTAGGCTAGGCTTGTACAATGTTCTCAAAATATACTTTTAGATACAGTTCAGCCATTGATTCCATTAAAGTACATGCTAATGATATTGATGAGGGTGTTTACAAGGCGGAGACCTAAAACCATCTGGCTGCACACACACACACACACACACACACACACACACACACACACACACACACACACACACACACACACACACACACACACACTCATTTGTGATTCATGACAGGCACATCTGGAGGAGTGGAATGCAGATGTTTTTTTGTGCGTACGTTCGTTTTCTCTGAATCACACATACGATGATTTAAGAAGTTAAATGAGATCGAAGAAATGAAGGATCAGATCAAATGAAGGATGGTTTCTACACTACTTTATTAAAAATATAACTGAGGCCCCTTGTTAAGCATATTTTGTTATATGGGCAAAGCCATGTTAATCAGCATCCAATCAATGTGTATGACGTGATGACGTCAGTGCCAATGCAGGTGCACGCGCACCACTACCATGCTTTATATGTGTTTTTGAATAAACGGCTGAGTTAGTTGCAAGCAGTAAAGAAAGACAGCCAACGGAGAAGATGTTGTCCGAGTGTGTTTCTCTTTTGCTAAGCTAGCAGTCAGTAAAGTTGTTCACTGTGTTACCTAAGTAAAACGCAAGTGCTGCTGTGCAGGGATGGCGAATATCCCCACACCCCTGATCTGGTATGGAAGGAGTTCTGGGCCATAGAGGAATGAATGAAAAAAAGGGACAGGTGTCAGATTAGAGATCGACATATTAAACTGAAATGACAAGACATCAATGATATGATGTAAAGATATGCAGTATATGATAAGACTTCAATGATATGATGTAAAGATATGCCGTATATATGAGGAAAGATACTGACCGAACACACTCATTCCCGTTCAAAGCTCTACATACAGGCCACTTTACTCGTCATATTAGCGCAGGGTTGCATGCTTCTATCAGTCATCTCAAAGCTGCACTAAAGCCAATTGTCCCCATACAGTTGAGAAGCGCCATAGTGAATGAACTTGTGACTTTAACAACTGTGCGTCTTCATAATAAGCCCTTATCATTACTTGGATACGATATAGAGGGAACAGCAGTCTATAGAGGCAGATCTCCAACAATGACCTTTCTAAATATTGACATGAAGTTGCATACATTGGTAATTGGAAATTGAAAGAAAATTTGACCAAAGCGACACCTCCTACATCTGTGTATGTGTATGTGAGTGAGTTTTTAGAAATATTTGGATTATGCAATGTGTTGTTGAAGGACGAGCCAATTAAATGGATATTACAGAAATGTGTTTTTATTTCAGCCACCCACCTCTGTGATTACACAATGGAAACAAAAGGGGACAAGATCCAAAGTAAGAAGAGTCTCTGAACAATCTCTACATACACCAACTGCTACCAGTTTTAAACTAGAAACATTTCCCGGTGGGAAGTGCGAAGTGTGCTTGCTCAGACGCGCCGCGTCAGCGCGCGGCAGGAGACGCGACCGCTCGTCCTCAGGTCAAAGCGCCAAAGTTTGGCCAAGACGCGAAGCTGCTTCGAGTTTGGCGGCGTTGCCCTCGATTGCCGAATTCTTACACTGACGTGAAGGGTTGCCTAGGTTCATCAGTGGTATGTCCCAGAGCACCTCCAATGTAAAAATGTGGATGTCATCCCAAAGACATAAAGAGATACCGTATGAGACAAAATGCATTTTTGCTAATTGCGACACCCCCTAGTGGCCAAATTGCACCAAATTTACTGAGGTTACTTTGGATGGTGTCCAAAATCATCCCACCAAATATGGTCTTGACACCTCAAAGCGTTTCCGAGATTTGACCTCACTTCCTGTTTGGAGGCTTCGCCATCGAATTTCATTGGCTGCCATGGGCGAACGCTTTGATGTATGGAAATGAAATGTACACCTCTAAGGTCTGTAGACCTTGTGTTGAATTATGTATGAGTTGTTCACGAGTAGCCAGCATGAAACACGTAACCACTGAAAGAAGGAAGGAGCCTAAGGAACTAGGCATGTTTCTGGAACAAATACGAGTAATGTTAGGAGTATTGCGGGAACATCTGCTGTTTACTCACTGTTGAGTAAGTTGCAATGTGTTATAGCCTCAAATTGATGGTAGAATAAACAGGACGAATCACCTGTTCAAATGGTGTAATAGGATGAAATTTGGTGTTGATATGTCAAAGCAACCAGGCTGTTACTGGTTAACGTTTCTGAATATGAAATCGATTTTGGATTGGTTGCATGTGATAAAAGCTATGCCATTTCCTGTCCAGACAGCATTCATATTCAGAAATACTGTACACCGGCAACAAGGCACACACACACAGACACACACACATACATACACCTCTTTCAAACAGAAGCATCAGTCCGTTACATCTGCCTCTTGTCCACAAACTGCATGTTGCTTAGTTGACCCACAACGGCAACAGCAACGAAGACTTTCACACAAACACACACACACAACTCCCCCTCAAACCCAAATATCTGTGTGTTACGTCTGCCTCTTGTCCACAAACTGCATGTTGCACAGTTCACCTACATCTACCCACAATTCTTTGATTTATAAATAATCCCTGCATTAAAAAACTGCAATATGTCAAATCTTAATATATTTATATATATATATATATATATATATATATATATATATACTGTATGGGCAATTCCATGCAAAACTGTCAAGTCCATAACCCCACACAGCGTCAAACTATGATGTGGATGATGATTTCTTAAAAGTTTACCATTTCGCTCTTCTTGTTTGTACAACATATTCAATGATATTGTTAACTTAATCATTTGCATTATATAAATGTAACCTATTTTTCCACCCGTATGTCTCAACATATACTGGAGTCACATTCATAAACATAAACAGGATCCTAGGTTCTCAATTTGCTGGACTCGCTGTCTACCATAAAGTTAAAGAATAGTAATAACAGAAGAAAAGGTAAGAAGATGTTGATAGCGTGATTAACTGTGGTGCCTCCACTGAAGAATGTCTTTACCACTGCCCTGGTGGAAATATGTAAATCCTCAGAATTGTCAAGTGACTACAGTTACTTCTACCTGCTTTGATATAGCTTATCCTAAATGAAATACTATGCATAATGCAACAATCACAAAACATTTATTGTATCCTTTGTTTTTAACTCTTAGAATTCAGTTC
The DNA here is from genome assembly GCF_963854185.1 of Sardina pilchardus. Classification (NCBI taxonomy): domain Eukaryota; kingdom Metazoa; phylum Chordata; class Actinopteri; order Clupeiformes; family Clupeidae; genus Sardina; species Sardina pilchardus. The sequence continues at coordinate 2,249,082 of NC_085007.1, read as the reverse complement.
AGTATGACATAATAAAATGAAAGTACAAAAATAGTTTTTAAACCCCTTTTTAAAAGTTCAACCTATCACTTTCAATGAAATCTCAATTAAGGATTACGTAGTTCTAAATAGTAACTGTGTGGTAATAATTCACCTATACCACCCAAAGCCTAAATTAATTAAATGTTTACCATGAACAATAGTTAAATGAAACACACAGTAATACTTTCTATAACACTTTGTGTTGGATGTAATTAATTGGACCTAGAATTGTTAACTGCTATAAGTGGGCCAAACTTCCCAGTTTAAGTCTCCACACATAAGCTTGAGTCGAAAAACGTAGCTCCCACTTTCCTTAGCTGTAGCGGAATTCTGGGATTTCTCCCTAAAGCGGAAACTATTATTTTTACCTAATTAGTGTGCTTGCAAAAGCACACTATTGTTCTTCCTATTATTATTATTATCAAATTTATTTATCTTGCAGAACATTTTTGTCTCCCTATCTTGTCCTAGGGATTTGGAGCTAGAGACGCCGTTCCACTTCTCACGCGTGCGTCCTGATGCGAGGATGGTGGCTTGTATAAAGCTTTTCGATATGCCTTGTCGTTCTCCCGTTATTCCAGTTTTTCCGGTCGATTTTTCCCCATAGGAATGAATGGAAAAGCGACTTTTGAGCGCTGATGCCCACACATTTTTCCACCTGTAGCCCAAACCGTAAGACATAAAGTCATGAAATTTGGTATGCTGATAGAGGAGACTACCTTGATTGACACCACCAGGTTTCATGCTCGCCACTCTCACGCTCTAGCGCCACCAACTGGTCAAAGATTGAAAACACGTTCATGCCCGTAACTTTTGATCCGTATGGCCGATTTTTATAAAACTTATACCATTGGAATCCTCTGACTCATCTGATTCCAACGCACCATGTGACGTCATTTTCCGCCATGATGGATTTTCCACCATTTTGAATTTTGTCCAAAGTCAAAGTAAAGCTACCCTGGCCGCATAGTTTATCCGATCGTCATGAAACTTGGCACGCGTGATCTACAGACCAAGGTGGATCAACCGCCTTGATTTCGTCTTCATACGTCCAAGCGTTCGCCTGTGATAACCAATTAAATTCAGCGAGCGAAGCCGCCAAACAGGAAGTGCGCCTATCTTGGATATGCTGTGACGTATGAAAGCCATATTTGGTGGGATGACTTGAGACCCCATTCAAAGCACCCCCAATAAATTTGGTGTTATTTGGTCTGTCGATGGCTCTATAATTAGCAAAAACGTGAGTGTTGGTGAATGTATACTATTAATCGGAATAGCTCATCTTAAATTGCTTTAGGTCATGCCAAAAGGACATTTCAGAGTGATTTAAGATACAATGTTGATATTTTTAAAAAAAAATCTATTTATTGCCATTCTTGTAAAAGGTACTGATGTGTACACCACAGCACAGCGTTGTTCCAGGTCTGACGCATGCAGTTCACCGACATCATGATTTCAAACCCGATATTACTCAATCCTCGATTGACTGACAGGGATGATCCGCAGTGGTACACCAATGGTGTAATTCTAGGCTTGCCCGCATCGTTATCTCACCTTGAGACTGAGTAATTCTTAGAGATGCCATGGTCCCGAGGGACAAGTATGGACTTACTCGCTGTTAAATACAATGTGTGTTCAGTTGTTATATATAGTAGACAATCACACGATGTTTCTCAGTGACGGTGTGTTTTGGATCATTTGTATTGACCTGAGCATTCTGGGTATTTCACTCAGAGGATCATATGCCACCCCCACAAAGCAGGCGAAATACCGGAAGTAGAGTGGTGTGCGTGAGGCAACGAGGATTTTAATTAGAATGTAGTCCTATGGAAATCGCAGTTACACTTTCAACAGTAAGTGTGTTTAGACTTCGAATTTCGTCACATAATTTATATCATAGCCACCTAAGAGTTTACCAAAGATAACGTCGTTGTCCATTTCAATTTAATAAATGTTTCTGAATTTGGGGAGGTCTCCTTATGGAGGTTATGGGGTTATGTTTTCCTGTATTCCTGTAGGAAAAGGTTGTGGCTTACACTTTCATAAAGTTTGTATATTTACACTTCAAATTTCGTTACACCATTTATATCATAGCCACCCTAAGGTTTAACAAAAATAACAACGTAGTCCAATGTTATTTTAATGCATTTTTCGGAATTTGAGAGGTCTAGTTATGAGGGTAGGTTAGCTAACTGCAGTTCAAATGCTAATCGCGACTAGCATCGCTAGTTGGTTTTAACTTTACCGAGGCTGTTTATATTGAATTGCAACTGCTGTTATGAAGACAGTTTAGAGCCTGGCAGACGTTAAGGCAGTGAAAGGTAATGAAATGCATGGTCCAAGTAGCCTGGGAAGCCATCTAGTTATGAGGGTAGGTTAGCTAACTGCAGTTCAAATGCTAACCGCGACTAGCATCGCTAGTTGGTTTTAACTTTACCGAGGCTGTTTATACTGAATTGCAACTGCTGTTATGAAGACAGTTTGGAGCCTGGCAGACGTGAAGGCAGTGAAAGGTAATTAAATGCATGGTCCAAGTAGCCTGGAAAGCCAAACTATGTTAACTGTAGCCTAAGTTTAATATGGAACGAGTACGTGTTGCTGATATCATTTCGCAACTCATCGAGCTAGCAAGTCAAGCTAGTCTACATCAGGCAGTGCATAGATAATATTATTACACTTTTTTACAGTCAATGAAGCACCAAGTGAAAGTCAATGTTTGCTTTATATCCAGTGGCAGTGGTGCTGATGTCGTTTGAATAAGTACAGTAAACTTAGTCAGAAGATCTAAAAATATTTGCATTCATGCTAGCTGTATGGTCTATGTGCCACCTATGAATCCCCCTGTTGCAAGCTGCTGCCAAGTAGGCTGGTCATGTCTAAAGCGTGATTATTTTCAATAACTACTTCTCCTGATTGATTGTCATTGACACCGTCAGGGTATGGCTTACCAAGACAGGGAGAAAGTAAGCTGTGTATGGCAGGTGCGTGTGGTAGGCTAGGCAAGGCAGTGCTATTCCATGTAAACTGCAGTGGTGGACTGCGTGATCGCTGGTCAGGCCACCCCCAACCAGCAAAATGTGACGTGATATATATCTATATGTCTATATACTGTATCTATCTAGGATATCTGTATATATCTATGTATATATCTATAATCTGCACTTTTTACTGCTGAACAGTGTCTTGCCCGTTTCTCTTTACTCCTCTCTCATGTCAATCTCAAGGGGGCTTGTTCAGTGGTCCCCAACGTGACGCAATAGAGTACATTGAGGGGGAAAGAAGAATCATTGCAAACCTCAAATCATTGCAACATCAAATAGGCCTACAATGGATAACAGTTTAGATGAGTAGTACCTAATGCAAATTTGTTTAATAATGCAAACCTTGCAATACGGCCTTTAACATATGTGATATTTTGGATACCCATTTCATTGCAGAGGATAGGGTAATTGTGTTTGAAGGGGACGTGACTTAACATAGGCTATAATTAACTATTTTTACGACTTGATTCAAAGCAAGGTCGGGGGCATATATTTTTTTTTTTACAGTTAAGAGTTTTCCGACACTCAATGTGCCGCTACCATGGCAGGATTTTTCTGCTTGGCTTTCGTTATGAAGCTTGACTTGACCTGTCATCGATGCTGCCCCGTCAGTGCAAACTACGCATATCCCTGCTAACTTAACTGGAAAGCTATACTGGACGCGTAACTGAAGCGTTCCGTTCGCGACGCGTACAATTCATTTTAGATGACTGGTCCATCTCCCACATCTGTTATAGCTACTTTAATAGTGGAAGCTAATTCAACACTTCAGTTCTGCACCGGATGTAGCTCCCCTGTACACTCATGATTTGTAAAGCAGGCAACAATTCTGTTACCCTGAACATCTCATCTCCGGTAGCATTGTCCAGTTCTTTGCCAAATAAAATGATCTGAAATCTCATCATCCACGTATCTCACGTTAGCGATCAACTGGCAAGGCCAACTGGTCAGTGGAGTTTTTCCATTTCTTATGCAGCATCTGGCCCTAGCATCACTTTAACCATTTGCAGGCTAGAATGAGCGACTCTGTTAAATTGTGTGGCTTTTTTAAATTTAGCAAACAAATCTGAAAAACGAGCCACACGCACGATAGAAAGCATAGCATTCAGTGTCTTTGTTCTGGTGCAGCACATTCCGAGGTTCATGTGGAAGCGAATGCACTCTCTTTAAAAACATATCCATTGCGTGCACCTGCATTCTGCCGTCTGCTGTCAATACAGAACAACAAACAAACAAACTTAATGTTAACGAAGTTGTTAACATTACGCCCTGAAGTAAAGTAAACTGTAGCCTATTGTTGTTTGTGCTGCAAAGAAAACTTGAATTGATATAATTGCAATATAATTATTATGGCCAAATTTTTTTTTATGAAATGATATATCAAAGCAGGTAGAAGTAACTGTAGTCGCTTGACATTTCTGAGGATTTACATATTTCCATCAGGGCAGTGGTATAGAAATTCTTCAGTGGAGGGACCACACTAGTTAATCACGCCATCAACACCTTCTTACCTTTTCTTCTGTTATTACTATTCTTTAACTTTATGGTAGAAAGTGAGTCCAGCAAATTGAGAACCTAGGATCCTGTTTATGTTTATGAATGTGACTCCAGTATATGTTGAGACATAAGAGTGGAAAAGGGGGTTACATTTATATAATGCAAATGATTATGTTAACAATGTCATCGAATATGTTGTACAAACAAGAAGAGCGAAATGGTAAACTTTTAAGAAATCATCATCCACATCATAGTATGATGCTGTGTGGGGTTATGGACTTGACAGTTTTGCATGGAATTGCCCATGCAGTATATACATATTTAAGCAATATAGCACGAGTGGGAGTGGGTTGTTGCTAGATATTCCCACGGGTGTTGTTCGGCCGTAGCCTCCGGCCTCGAGGCTACGGCCGAACAACACCCGTGGGAATATCCAACAACAACCCACGATCACGAGTGCTATATTGCTTTTATACAACAATTCTACCACTTCTTTTTTGCGCTAATTTCCCATTATCATGTAAACGTTTAAATCGCTAAAACTGTCTTGTTTGTAGAACTAACTTCTCTCCGCCACAAATTTCTACTTCATGCAGGACAAACTGCCGTTACTAGTTCTAAATGGATGGTTGCTATGGCCAAAGGCCAGTCGTTAGTTCTAAAAGCACGTTGCTATGGCCAAAAGCCAGTCGTTAGTTCTATCTCTCCGGTTGTCAAGCAATGTAGAATCTAGCCTAATAAACGTTAGCTCGCATTGCGTCTGGTTAGGACATGCTTTTAGCTTTGAAACATCACTATTTTACTTAGCCTACATGCCATCCAACTAGCTAATATCCACCTCCGTCATATTCTATGTTCTGAGCGTCTGTATTTCAGCTTGGATGCAACGTGACAGTTCGGTTTACACTTGACAATTTGACATTGTATCGCGGAGTGATTTATTATTAGCTGTGAAAAGTCCGAGTGGATTATCGTGGGATATCTCAACTCATGGAACGTCTCTCGGCCAATCAGAAACAAAGAAACCGCTTCATAGAACCCAATTGTTGTATAATAAGATTTGACACATTGCAGTTTTTTAATGGTGGGGTTATTTATAAATCAAAGAATTGTGGGTAGATGTGGGTGAACTGTGCAACATGCAGTTTGTGGACATGAGGCAGACGTAACAGACAGATATTTGTGTTTGAGGGGGTGATGTGTATGTGTGTGTGTAAGTGTGTGTGTGTGTGTGTGTTTATGTGAAAGTCTTCGTTGCTGGTCAACTCAGCGACATGCAGTTTGTGGACAAGAGGCAGATGTAACGGACTGACGTTTCTGTTTGAAAGAGTTGTTTGTGTGTGTGTGTCTTTGTTGCCGGTGTACAGTATTTCTGAATATGAATGCTGTCTGGACAGGAAATGGCACAGCTTTTATCACATGCAACCAATCCAAAATCGATTTCATATTCAGAAACGTTAACCAGTAACAGCCTGGTTGCTTTGACATATCAAAACCAAATTTGATCCTATTACATCATTTGAACAGGTGAGTCGTCCTGTTTATTTTACCATCCATTTGAGGCTATAACACATTGCAACTTATTCAACAGTGAGTAAACTGCGGATGTTCCCGCATAACAGAATAGCTATAACATTAGGCTACTCGTATTTGTTCTAGAAACATGCCTAGTTCCTTAGGCTCCCTCCTTCCTTCAGTGGTTACGTGTTTCATGCTGGCTACACGTGAACAACTCATACTTAATTCAACACAAGGTCTACAGACCTTAGAGGTGTACATTTCATTTTCATACATCAAAGCGTTAGCCCTTGACAGCCAATCAAATTCTATGTTGAAGCGTCCAAACAGGAAGTGAGGTCAAATCTCGGAGACGCTTTGAGGTATTGAGACCATATTTGGCGGCATGATTTTGGACACCATCCAAAGTAGCCTCAGTAAATGTGTTGTAATTTGGCCACTAGGGGGCGCCGCAATTAGCAAAAATGCATTTTGGCTCATATCTCTTTACGTCTTTGGGATGACATCTACATTTTTACATTGGATGTGCTCTGGGCCATACCACTGATGAATCTAGGCAACTTGTCAGGTCAGTGTAAGAATTCGGCAATCGAGGGCAACGCCGCCAAACTCGAAGCAGCTTCGCGTCTTGGCCAAACTTTGGCGCTTTGACCTGAGGACGAGCAGTCGCGTCTCCTGCCGGGCGCTGTCGCGGCGCGTCTGAGCAAGCACACTTCGCACTTTCCCACCGGGAAATGCATTCTAGTTATAATTACTATTATTATTGGGGAGGTTATAGGTTTGCACTGATTCGGGTAGGTAGTGGCAATATACTGATGGTATATCGGTTAGAATATAGGACGGAGAAGAGATGGGGTTTAACTTTGTATTGTTCCAGCAGAGACATTCAGGATTTCCATACAGAGAAATAAGGGTATGGCTATTTATATACTTTAATATAAACTTTTTGTTCGTGACTACAGTTATTATGTGGTCAATTACGCCATCTAGCGGCGTAAAATGGTACGGTGTAATAGCGTTAAAAACTTCCTCTATTTGGAAATGCAACATCCTTACAACAGTATAACGCTAAACGGTAGATTCCTAAGCGAAACACATGAAGTATTATCATTTCAAAGAACACTTACACTATATTACTTCATGGAAATGATGTCAAGAGCAAGTTTAACTATATTAGCAAACCTCTTGCATACCAGTGTGAATTAAATACAAACTTACTTTTCATCAATGACTCGCAACTCTGAATGTCAAAGACTGGATTACTCAGGATAACTGCAGGAATTGTCAAAAGGTAAATTAATTATCTCTGTTTAAGTGCACAACGAACTTGCACGTCTCTGCAGGTACTAACAAAAATAAGAAACTTAACAGGAAGGCACGCGAGTTTACCACATGAAATATCGCAACAAATGCTAAATCACAGCGAACACACAAATGTCCCGGCCTTTTCTACATAATCACTCAAACTATAATGAATTCTACATGCTAATACAGATGTAAACTTGTGCACATTCAAAGGATACACAACGAATACAAAAGCAGTAGCCTAGCCTAGCCTACATATAAAATTGCAAAGCGAAAGTAAACAATAGGCCTAATCTCCATTACATCTTCTAAAGACGTTAAACAACATGTTTCAGGCACGTTACAACATGCTGAACAGTAAATATTGTAGGCTACTGGCCTCACTAATTCTGAGCTAGCTCAGCTATCCAGCAAGTTTACAATCACTAGGCAAGGACGAACAAAAAATGCAGGAAATCTTCACTTTTTTCTCCTTTCCTTCATTTATGCTGTAAAACTGTCAATACAAAAATAAACTATTTTCATTTGTCTTGTCTAGCCACGCATATAGCGAATTACCGCCATATCAAAAAACAAAGAAATCTTTCTCACATATCTTATTAGTGTGCTTGCTGAAAGCAGCACACTATTGTTCTTCCTATTATTATCAAATTTATTTATCTTGCGGAACATTTTTGTCTCCCTATCTTGTCCTAGGGATTTGGAGCTAGAGACGCCGTTCCACTTCTCACGCGTGCGTCCTGATGCGAGGATGGTGGCTTGTATAAAGCTTTTCGATACGCCTTGTCGTTCTCCCGTTATTCCAGTTTTTCCGGTCGATTTTTCCCCATAGGAATGAATGGAAAAGCGACTTTTGAGCGCTGATGCCCACACATTTTTCCACCTGTAGCCCAAACCGTAAGACGTAAAGTCATGGAATTTGGTATGCTGATAGAGGAGACTACCCTGATTGACACCACCAGGTTTCATGCTCGCCACTCTCACGCTCTAGCGCCACCAACTGGTCAAAGATGGAAAACACGTTCATGCCCGTAACTTTTGATCCGTATGGCCGATTTTGATAAAACTTATACCATTGGAATCCTCTGACTCAGCCGATTCCAACGCACGATATGATGTCATTTTCCGCCATGATGGATTTTCCGCCATTTTGAATTTTGTCCAAAGTCAAAGTAAAGCTACCCTGGCCGCATAGTTTATCCGATCGTCATGAAACTTGGCACGCGTGATCTACAGACCAAGGTGGATCAACCGCCTTGATTTCGTCTTCATACGTCTAAGCGTTCGCCTGTGATAACCAATTAAATTCAGCGAGCGAAGCCGCCAAACAGGAAGTGCGCCTATCTTGGATATGCTGTGACGTATGAAAGCCATATTTGGTGGGATGACTTGAGACCTCATTCAAAGCACCCCCAATAAATTTGGTGTTATTTGGTCTGTCGATGGCTCTATAATTAGCAAAAACGTGAGTGTTGGTGAATGTATACTATTAATCGGAATAGCTCATCTTAAATTGCTTTAGGTCATGCCAAAAGGACATTTCAGAGTGATTTAAGATACAATGTTGATATTTAAAAAAAAAAAATCTATTTATTGCCATTCTTGTAAAAGGTACTGATGTGTATGCCACAGCACAGCATTGTTCCAAGTCTGACGCATACAGTTCAAAGACATCATGATTTCAAACTCGATATTACTTAATCCTCGATTGACTGACATGGAATGGTCCGCAACGGTACACCAATGGTGTAATTCTAGACTTGTCCGCATCGTTGTCTCACCTTGAGACTGGGTAATTCTTAGAGATGCCATGGTCCCGAGGGACAAGTACGGACTTACTCGCTGTTGAATATAACGTGTGTTCAGTGGTTATATATAGTAGATAATCACACGATGTTTCTCAGTGACGGTGTGTTTTGGATCATTTGTATTGACCTGAGCATTCTGGGTATTTCACTCAGAGGATCATATGACACCCCCACAAAGCAGGCGAAATACCGGAAGTAGAGTGGTGTGCGTGAGGCAACGAGGATTTTAATTAGAATGTAGTCCTATGGAAATCGCAGTTACACTTTCAACAGTAAGTGTGTTTAGACTTCGAATTTCGGCACATAATTTATATCATAGCCACCTAAGAGTTTACCAAAGATAACGTTGTTGTCCATTTCAATTTAATAAATGTTTCTGAATTTGGGGAGGTCTCCTTATGGAGGTTATGGGGTTATGTTTTCCATGTATTCCTGTAGGAAAAGGTTGTGGCTTACACTTTCATAAAGTTTGTATATTTACACTTCAAATTTCGTTACACCATTTATATCATAGCCACCCTAAGGTTTAACAAAAATAACAACGTAGTCCAATGTTATTTTAATGCATTTTTCGGAATTTGAGAGGTCTAGTTATGAGGGTAGGTTAGCTAACTGCAGTTCAAATGCTAATCGCGACTAGCATCGCTAGTTGGTTTTAACTTTACCGAGGCTGTTTATACTGAATTGCAACTGCTGTTATGAAGACAGTTTGGAGCCTGGCAGACGTGAAGGCAGTGAAAGGTAATGAAATGCATGGTCCAAGTAGCCTGGGAAGCCGTCTAGTTATGAGGGTAGGTTACCTAACTGCAGTTCAAATGCTAATCGCGACTAGCATCGCTAGTTGGTTTTAACTTTACCGAGGCTGTTTATACTGAATTGCAACTGCTGTTATGAAGACAGTTTGGAGCCTGGCAGACGTGAAGGCAGTGAAAGGTAATTAAATGCATGGTCCAAGTAGCCTGGAAAGCCAAACTATGTTAACTGTAGCCTAAGTTTAATATGGAACGAGTACGTGTTGCTGATATCATTTCGCAACTCATCGAGCTAGCAAGTCAAGCTAGTCTACATCAGGCAGTGCATAGATAATATTATTACACTTTTTTACAGTCAATGAAGCACCAAGTGAAAGTCAATGTTTGCTTTATATCCAGTGGCAGTGGTGCTGATGTCGTTTGAATAAGTACAGTAAACTTAGTCAGAAGATCTAAAAATATTTGCATTCATGCTAGCTGTATGGTCTATGTGCCACCTATGAATCCCCCTGTTGCAAGCTGCTGCCAAGTAGGCTGGTCATGTCTAAAGCGTGATTATTTTCAATAACTACTCCTCCTGATTGATTGTCATTGACACCGTCAGGGTATGGCTTACCAAGACAGGGAGAAAGTAAGCTGTGTATGGCAGGTGCGTGTGGTAGGCTAGGCAAGGCAGTGCTATTCCATGTAAACTGCAGTGGTGGACTGCGTGATCGCTGGTCAGGCCACCCCCAACCAGCAAAATGTGACGTGATATATATCTATATGTCTATATACTGTATCTATCTAGGATATCTGTATATATCTATGTATCTATCTATAATCTGCACTTTTTACTGCTGAACAGTGTCTTGCCCGTTTCTCTTTACTCCTCTCTCATGTCAATCTCAAGGGGGCTTGTTCAGTGGTCCCCAACGTGACGCAATAGAGTACATTGAGGGGGAAAAAAGAATCATTGCAAACCTCAAATCATTGCAACATCAAATAGGCCTACAATGGATAACAGTTTAGATGAGTAGTACCTAATGCAAATTTGTTTAATAATGCAAACCTTGCAATACGGCCTTTAACATATGTGATATTTTGGATACCCATTTCATTGCAGAGGATAGGGTAATTGTGTTTGAAGGGGACATGACTTAACATAGGCTATAATTAACTATTTTTACGACTTGATTCAAAGCAAGGTCGGGGGCATATATTTTTTTTTTACAGTTAAGAGTTTTCCGACACTCAATGTGTCGCTACCATGGCAGGATTTTTCTGCTTGGCTTTCGTTATGAAGCTTGACTTGACCTGTCATCGATGCTGCCCCGTCAGTGCAAACTACGCATATCCCTGCTAACTTAACTGGAAAGCTATACTGGACGCGTAACTGAAGCGTTCCGTTCGCGACGCGTACAATTCATTTTAGATGACTGGTCCATCTCCCACATCTGTTATAGCTACTTTAATAGTGGAAGCTAATTCAACACTTCAGTTCTGCACCGGATGTAGCTCCCCTGTACGCTCATGATTTGTAAAGCAGGCAACAATTCTGTTACCCTGAACATCTCATCTCCGGTAGCATTGTCCAGTTCTTTGCCAAATAAAATGATCTGAAATCTCATCATCCACGTATCTCACGTTAGCGATCAACTGGCAAGGCCAACTGGTCAGTGGAGTTTTTCCATTTCTTATGCAGCATCTGGCCCTAGCATCACTTTAACCATTTGCAGGCTAGAATGAGCGACTCTGTTAAATTGTGTGGCTTTTTTAAATTTAGCAAACAAATCTGAAAAACGAGCCACACGCACGATAGAAAGCATAGCATTCAGTGTCTTTGTTCTGGTGCAGCACATTCCGAGGTTCATGTGGAAGCGAATGCACTCTCTTTAAAAACATATCCATTGCGTGCACCTGCATTCTGCCGTCTGCTGTCAATACAGAACAACAAACAAACAAACTTAATGTTAACGAAGTTGTTAACATTACGCCCTGAAGTAAAGTAAACTGTAGCCTATTGTTGTTTGTGCTGCAAAGAAAACTTGAATTGATATAATTGCAATATAATTATTATGGCCAAATTTCTTTTTATGAAATGATATATCAAAGCAGGTAGAAGTAACTGTAGTCACTTGACATTTCTGAGGATTTACATATTTCCATCAGGGCAGTGGTATAGAAATTCTTCAGTGGAGGGACCACACTAGTTAATCACGCCATCAACACCTTCTTACCTTTTCTTCTGTTATTACTATTCTTTAACTTTATGGTAGAAAGTGAGTCCAGCAAATTGAGAACCTAGGATCCTGTTTATGTTTATGAATGTGACTCCAGTATATGTTGAGACATAAGAGTGGAAAAGGGGGTTACATTTATATAATGCAAATGATTATGTTAACAATGTCATCGAATATGTTGTACAAACAAGAAGAGCGAAATGGTAAACTTTTAAGAAATCATCATCCACATCATAGTATGATGCTGTGTGGGGTTATGGACTTGACAGTTTTGCATGGAATTGCCCATGCAGTATATACATATTTAAGCAATATAGCACGAGTGGGAGTGGGTTGTTGCTAGATATTCCCACGGGTGTTGTTCGGCCGTAGCCTCCGGCCTCGAGGCTACGGCCGAACAACACCCGTGGGAATATCCAACAACAACCCACGATTACGAGTGCTATATTGCTTTTATACAACAATTCTACCACTTCTTTTTTGTGCTAATTTCCCATTATCATGTAAACGTTTAAATCGCTAAAACTGTCTTGTTTGTAGAACTAACTTCTCTCCGCCACAAATTTCTACTTCATGCAGGACAAACTGCCGTTACTAGTTCTAAATGGATGGTTGCTATGGCCAAAGGCCAGTCGTTAGTTCTAAAAGCACGTTGCTATGGCCAAAAGCCAGTCGTTAGTTCTATCTCTCCTGTTGTCAAGCAATGTAGAATCTAGCCTAATAAACGTTAGCTCGCATTGCGTCTGGTTAGGACATGCTTTTAGCTTTGAAACATCACTATTTTACTTAGCCTACATGCCATCCAACTAGCTAATATCCATCTCCGTCATATTCTATGTTCTGAGCGTCTGTATTTCAGCTTGGATGCAACGTGACAGTTCGGTTTACACTTGACAATTTGACATTGTATCGCGGAGTGATTTATTATTAGCTGTGAAAAGTCCGAGTGGATTATCGTGGGATATCTCAACTCATGGAACGTCTCTCGGCCAATCAGAAACAAAGAAACCGCTTCATAGAACCCAATTGTTGTATAATAAGATTTGACACATTGCAGTTTTTTAATGGTGGGGTTATTTATAAATCAAAGAATTGTGGGTAGATGTGGGTGAACTGTGCAACATGCAGTTTGTGGACATGAGGCAGACGTAACAGACAGATATTTGTGTTTGAGGGGGTGATGTGTATGTGTGTGTGTAAGTGTGTGTGTGTGTTTATGTGAAAGTCTTCGTTGCTGGTCAACTCAGCGACATGCAGTTTGTGGACAAGAGGCAGATGTAACGGACTGACGTTTCTGTTTGAAAGAGTTGTTTGTGTGTGTGTGTGTGTGTGTTTGTCTTTGTTGCCGGTGTACAGTATTTCTGAATATGAATGCTGTCTGGACAGGAAATGGCACAGCTTTTATCACATGCAACCAATCCAAAATCGATTTCATATTCAGAAACGTTAACCAGTAACAGCCTGGTTGCTTTGACATATCAAAACCAAATTTTATCCTATTACATCATTTGAACAGGTGAGTCGTCCTGTTTATTTTACCATCCATTTGAGGCTATAACACATTGCAACTTATTTAACAGTGAGTAAACTGCGGATGTTCCCGCATAACAGAATAGCTATAACATTAGGCTACTCGTATTTGTTCTAGAAACATGCCTAGTTCCTTAGGCTCCCTCCTTCCTTCAGTGGTTACGTGTTTCATGCTGGCTACACGTGAACAACTCATACTTAATTCAACACAAGGTCTACAGACCTTAGAGGTGTACATTTCATTTTCATACATCAAAGCGTTAGCCCTTGACAGCCAATCAAATTCTATGTTGAAGCGTCCAAACAGGAAGTGAGGTCAAATCTCGGAGACGCTTTGAGGTATTGAGACCATATTTGGCGGCATGATTTTGGACACCATCCAAAGTAGCCTCAGTAAATGTGTTGTAATTTGGCCACTAGGGGGCGCCGCAATTAGCAAAAATGCATTTTGGCTCATATCTCTTTACGTCTTTGGGATGACATCTACATTTTTACATTGGAGGTGCTCTGGGCCATACCACTGATGAATCTAGGCAACTTGTCAGGTCAGTGTAAGAATTCGGCAATCGAGGGCAACGCCGCCAAACTCGAAGCAGCTTCGCGTCTTGGCCAAACTTTGGCGCTTTGACCTGAGGACAAGCGGTCGTGTCTCCTACCGGGCGCTGTCGTGGCGCGTCTGAGCAAGCACACTTCGCACTTTCCCACCGGGAAATGCATTCTAGTTTTCTGTACTTATGTCTAAACACATATTTCACTAGAACAATGTATACTTACAGGCATTGCCTTCGTATGGGTAAGAAATAACTATAGCAGGTGAAAAACATATCCGGAGACAGCAACCAGTGTGAATCATCTCAGTGACTTCTCTCGTTTTAACGCTAAGCAGGAAGTATTTACTAGCCTACTTTCACTCCAAAGTAGATTCTGATAAGGCCAGTAGATGGCGCTCTAACATAACAAATGACTGGTAAATACTGAGTGCAATAACATAAACGAAATCTTGGTCGGCTCAGACCGTGACAATATTATTGACTAAACAATAAACATGTAGGAATGAGGTGTCAGACTCACTTTATGGTCAATTATCATCACACGCACGCCAAAGATAGCACAATGTCTCTCTTGCTCAGAAAGTGCACGAACATAATGACTGGTGCATACGTGCAGGAGCGGTCTTTCTAACAGAGTGATTTACCCAGAATGCTCCGGTCAATTATGGTAAATAACAAGAAATAAAATCGAATTCCTCTCAAAACATCACAAATATATAAAACAATGTCCTGTAATCATTACAATCTCCTAAATAGTAATTCATTACGAAGAGAAACCATTACAAATTGTCGAAAATGAAACACCGTCACAGTGAGAACTCGTGGGATTGCAACTATAAATTGCACCTGGACATCAATGGAATTAACAATGAATAAGTCCGTACTTGCCTCTCGGGGCCATGGCGTCGTTAAGATATACTCAGTCTCGGGGTGAGACAACGTTGCGGACAATCCAAGTCAATCATGTGCATTGCACCGTTGCGGAATATCTCAGCTAATTAATTCAGACAGTGACATTGATACGATGTTGCGGTAGGTAACCAAGCTGGGCTTAACTGTGTCATAAGAACTATTACATGATGGGACTCGTGCCAGTTACTTTTGCAAGAATTGGCATACTTTGATTTTTTTTAAAAAAAAATATCAACATTGTATCTTAAATCACTCTGGAATGTCCTTTTGGCATTACTTAAGCAATTTAAGATGAGCTATTCTGCTTAATAGTTTACATTCGCCAACACACACGTTTTTGCTAATTATAGAGCCATCGACAGACCAAATAACACCAAATTTATTGAGGGTGCTTTGGATGGGCTCTCAAGTCATCCCACCAAATATGGCTTTCATACGTCACAGTATTTCCAAGATAGGCACACTTCCTGTTTGGCGGCTTCGGTCGCTGAATTTAATTGGTTGTCACAGACGAACGCTTGGACGTATGAAGGCGAAATCAAGGCGGTTGATCCGCCTTGGTCTGTAGATCACGCGTGCCAAGTTTCATGACGATCGGATAAACTATGCGGCCAGGGTAGCTTTCCTTTGACTTTGGACAAAATTCAAAATGGCGGAAAATCCATCATGGCGGAAAATGACGTCATATGGTGCGTTGGAATCAGAGGATTCCAATGGTATAAGTTTTATCAAAATCGGCCATTCGGATCAAACGTTACGGGCATGAACGCGTTTTCCAACTTTGACCAGTTGGTGGCGCTAGAGCGTGAGAGTGGCGAGCATGAAACCTGGTGGTGTCAATCAGGGTAGTCTCTTCTATCAGCGTACCAAATTTCATGACTTTATGTCTTACGGTTTGGGCTACAGGTGGAAAAATGTGTGGGCATCAGCGCTCAAAAATCACTTTTCCATTCATTCCTATGGGAAAAAATCGACCGGAAAAACTGGAATAACGGGAGAACGACAAGGCGTATCAAAAAGCTGTATACAAGCCACCATCCTCGCATCAGGACCGACGCGTGAGAGGTGGAACGGCGTCTCTAGCTCTAAATCCCTAGGACAAGATAGGGAGACAAAAGTTTGACTTAAGATAAATAATAAGTATATGAAACGCACAGAGAACAATAGTGTGCTTTTGCAAGCACACTAATTAAGACTCAAGACCAAACTATTCACAGCTGCTTTTCCTGAGATGATTGATTGTATGTATTCATCTATTTAATATTTATTTTATTTACCTAATTAAATGAAACCTGACTTCACTTTTTAGTGAATTTAATGGGTTTTAATGATGTATTTTGTTACTTTGATGATGTGTTTTAGTATTTCAACTTTTGCATTTGCTTTTTTAGTTTGACTAAATTTATGTTATTTACTTTTTTTAAAACCTATATGAGCGCCGCTTCACTGCGTGAAGTCCCATTTCTCAAAGACTCTTCTGTAGCTGGAGAAAAGCTCAGGTGAGTAGTGACAGATCAGGTGTTCCCAGAGAGACTGAGTAGTGCTCAGAGTAGTGACAGATCAGGTGTAGAGACTGAGTAGTGCTCAGAGTAGTGACAGATCAGGTGTTCACAGAGAGACTGAGTAGTGCTCAGAGTAGTGACAGATCAGGTGTTCACAGAGAGACTGAGTAGTGCTCAGAGTAGTGACAGATCAGGTGTAGAGACTGAGTAGTGCTCAGAGTAGTGACAGATCAGGTGTAGAGACTGAGTAGTGCTCAGAGTAGTGACAGATCAGGTGTTCACAGAGAGACTGAGTAGTGCTCAGAGTAGTGACAGATCAGGTGTAGAGACTGAGTAGTGCTCAGAGTAGTGACAGATCAGGTGTAGAGACTGAGTAGTGCTCAGAGTAGTGACAGATCAGGTGTAGAGACTGAGTAGTGCTCAGAGTAGTGACAGATCAGGTGTAGAGACTGAGTAGTGCTCAGAGTAGTGACAGATCAGGTGTTCACAGAGAGACTGAGTAGTGCTCAGAGTAGTGACAGATCAGGTGTTCACAGAGAGACTGAGTAGTGCTCAGAGTAGTGACAGATCAGGTGTAGAGACTGAGTAGTGCTCAGAGTAGTGACAGATCAGGTGTAGAGACTGAGTAGTGCTCAGAGTAGTGACAGATCAGGTGTAGAGACTGAGTAGTGCTCAGAGTAGTGACAGATCAGGTGTTCACAGAGAGACTGAGTAGTGCTCAGAGTAGTGACAGATCAGGTGTTCACAGAGAGACTGAGTAGTGCTCAGAGTAGTGACAGATCAGGTGTAGAGACTGAGTAGTGCTCAGAGTAGTGACAGATCAGGTGTAGAGACTGAGTAGTGCTCAGAGTAGTGACAGATCAGGTGTAGAGACTGAGTAGTGCTCAGAGTAGTGACAGATCAGGTGGAGACTGAGTAGTGCTCAGAGTAGTGACAGATCAGGTGTAGAGACTGAGTAGTGCTCAGAGTAGTGACAGATCAGGTGTTCACAGAGAGACTGAGTAGTGCTCAGAGTAGTGACAGATCAGGTGTTCACAGAGAGACTGAGTAGTGCTCAGAGTAGTGACAGATCAGGTGTAGAGACTGAGTAGTGCTCAGAGTAGTGACAGATCAGGTGTTCACAGAGAGACTGAGTAGTGCTCAGAGTAGTGACAGATCAGGTGTTCACAGAGAGACTGAGTAGTGCTCAGAGTAGTGACAGATCAGGTGTAGAGACTGAGTAGTGCTCAGAGTAGTGACAGATCAGGTGTAGAGACTGAGTAGTGCTCAGAGTAGTGACAGATCAGGTGTAGAGACTGAGTAGTGCTCAGAGTAGTGACAGATCAGGTGGAGACTGAGTAGTGCTCAGAGTAGTGACAGATCAGGTGTAGAGACTGAGTAGTGCTCAGAGTAGTGACAGATCAGGTGTTCACAGAGAGACTGAGTAGTGCTCAGAGTAGTGACAGATCAGGTGTTCACAGAGAGACTGAGTAGTGCTCAGAGTAGTGACAGATCAGGTGTAGAGACTGAGTAGTGCTCAGAGTAGTGACAGATCAGGTGTAGAGACTGAGTAGTGCTCAGAGTAGTGACAGATCAGGTGTTCACAGAGAGACTGAGTAGTGCTCAGAGTAGTGACAGATCAGGTGTAGAGACTGAGTAGTGCTCAGAGTAGTGACAGATCAGGTGTTCACAGAGAGACTGAGTAGTGCTCAGAGTAGTGACAGATCAGGTGTTCACAGAGAGACTGAGTAGTGCTCAGAGTAGTGACAGATCAGGTGTTCACAGAGAGACTGAGTAGTGCTCAGAGTAGTGACAGATCAGGTGTAGAGACTGAGTAGTGCTCAGAGTAGTGACAGATCAGGTGTAGAGACTGAGTAGTGCTCAGAGTAGTGACAGATCAGGTGTAGAGACTGAGTAGTGCTCAGAGTAGTGACAGATCAGGTGTAGAGACTGAGTAGTGCTCAGAGTAGTGACAGATCAGGTGTTCACAGAGAGACTGAGTAGTGCTCAGAGTAGTGACAGATCAGGTGTAGAGACTGAGTAGTGCTCAGAGTAGTGACAGATCAGGTGGAGACTGAGTAGTGCTCAGAGTAGTGACAGATCAGGTGTAGAGACTGAGTAGTGCTCAGAGTAGTGACAGATCAGGTGTAGAGACTGAGTAGTGCTCAGAGTAGTGACAGATCAGGTGTAGAGACTGAGTAGTGCTCAGAGTAGTGACAGATCAGGTGTTCACAGAGAGACTTAGTAGTGCTCAGAGTAGTGACAGATCAGGTGTTCCCAGAGAGACTGAGTAGTGCTCAGAGTAGTGGCAGATCAGGTGTTCACAGAGAGACTGAGTAGTGCTCAGAGTATCAGGTGTTCACAGAGAGACTGAGTAGTGCTCAGAGTGGTGACTCAGGTGCTGAGAGACGGCACAAGTGTGTTCCCTCTGTCTTGCCTGAGGATAGCGAGCTTGTGTCTGTTATGTTGTTCCCTGAGGACAGCGAGGTTATGCTTGTGAGTTAACACAACGCACAGTGGGGTGCGTTCAAGATGGCCGCCTTTCTGATAGTGATGCAGTAAATGAATGTGGAACCAGTCAGTCGCTGTTTCTGATGTATGTCTATAATTATGTCTCGTAGATATTGTATGTTTTTTAGATTAATAGCCATACAGCTGTGTATGAAAATAGCGTTATGTCTGTTATTATATCTCTTGTGTATGAGAATGGCAGTGTGTCTGTTTTTATATCTCTTTTTGTGTGAGATTGGCGGTATGTCTGTGTGGTCTCATCATCAGTGGAAGTCTGTTTGTTCTTATTCTTAATACGGACACATCTCTTCGAGACGTCTACAGCAATGAGTGGTGCAGATCAGTGGCGCTGGCTATTTGGTGAAGTTTGTGAAAAGGCTCACAGCTTTTTAATGAGCACCATTTGCATACAAATGCTAAATTTAACACGAGTAAATGTTTGTGCCTCACTGTGGTTACGCATGATTTCTTAGCATTGCGTTTTGCCTTTCATTACGCGGCAGCTTCAAAGATGTGTGTCTCCTCTGGCCGGGCGGGGGGGTAGTCTGAGAGAGACGCAGGCTGGGAGGGAAAAGCCTGTTTGCTGAATCTGCAGCTTCTCCTCTATTTGCATCTCTCTCCCGTGTCACAACATGCTGGCGCTAATTGCAGGATAACAACAGTTGTAAATAGATCACTGGCTGCAGTTGCCATGCGATGAGAAGGGCAATACATTTGATGCACTGCACACTGAACGTGCCTTTACAAATAAAATCATCTCTAAATTGACTAAGAGTAGTTAATGAATCAGTTGACATCACCTCACCTCACTGCAGCATTAATGAAGATACATTTTCGTAGTATCAAAAACGGCAGATTTATTTCATCTCATGATGTTTTGTCTCAATGTAAGCCATGCTTGCTGCTGTGTAGTTGTTGCTTTAATTCATATACCATGTGGAACCTTGTGAAGACTGAAGAGCTGACGCCTCTTCATATTTGTATTGGTGAAGTGAAGGTCATGTCAGTTCTGAAGAGTTCAGAGAGAGGGAGAGAGACAGAGTAATGCCCCCCCCCCCCCCCCCCCCACACCCCTCCCCATTTCAAGGTTTCTCTTCAGAAAAATAACTTTGTTGAAGATGGAATCCAAGGCATTTCACAATGTGCACCTTCACATCACTGATATCAAATCACTGAAGGACGCTGTTCTGACAGGCGATGAGAGACGGGGCTGCAGCTTCTGCCCCCTCGGTGCCGAAGCCCAGCGACAGGAGCTTCACTCTCTGGTGAGATGCCCAGAGTACTGGACCCAGCGACAGGAGCTTCACTCTCTGGTGAGATGCCCAGAGTACTGGACCCAGCGACAGGAGCTTCACTCTCTGGTGAGATGCCCAGAGTACTGGACCCAGCGACAGGAGCTTCACTCTCTGGTGAGATGCCCAGAGTACTGGACCCAGCGACAGGAGCTTCACTCTCTGGTGAGATGCCCAGAGTACTGGACCCGGCGACAGGAGCTTCACTCTCTGGTGAGATGCCCAGAGTACTGGACCCAGCGACAGGAGCTTCACTCTCTGGTGAGATGCCCAGAGTACTGGACCCAGCGACAGGAGCTTCACTCTCTGGTGAGATGCCCAGAGTACTGGACCCAGCGACAGGAGCTTCACTCTCTGGTGAGATGCCCAGAGTACTGGAGCACACCAGAGACACAGTAGGCTGCACTGCTACACTACACTACACTACACTACACTACACTACACTACACTACTGGTGAGAGGCCCAGAGTACTGGACCAGTAGGCTGCACTGCTACACTACACTACACTACACTACACTACACTACACTACACTACACTACACCACACTACACTACACTACACTACACTACTGGTGAGATGC
>NC_085007.1:2210559-2215559 GCF_963854185.1 Sardina pilchardus | reverse complement strand
CACTACACCACCCACCACTACACCACCTCTTAACCCAACACACTACACCACCTCTTAACCCAACACACTACACCACACACACACACTACACCACCTCTTAACCCAACAGACTACACCACCTCTTAACCCCACACACTGCACCACCCACCACTACACCACCCACCACCTCTTAACCCAACACAGTACACCACCTCTTAACCCAACACACTACACCACCTCTTAACCCAACACACTACACCACACACACACACTACACCACCTCTTAACCCAACAGACTACACCACCTCTTAACCCCACACACTGCACCACCCACCACTACACCACCCACCACCTCTTAACCCAACACAGTACACCACCTCTTAACCCAACACACTACACCACCTCTTAACCCAACACACTACACCACACACACACACTACACCACCTCTTAACCCAACAGACTACACCACCTCTTAACCCCACACACTGCACCACCCACCACTACACCACCCACCACCTCTTAACCCAACACAGTACACCACCTCTTAACCCAACACACTACACCACCTCTTAACCCAACACACTACACCACCTCTTAACCCAACACACTACACCACCTCTTAACCCCACACACTGCACCACCCACCACTGCACCACCTCTTAACCCAACACACTACACCACCTCTTAACCCAACACACTACACCACCTCTTAACCCCACACACTGCACCACCCACCACTACACCACCCACCACCTCTTAACCCAACACACTACACCACCTCTTAACCCAACACACTACACCACCTCTTAACCCCACACACTGCACCACCCACCACTACACCACCCACCACCTCTTAACCCAACACAGTACACCACCTCTTAACCCAACACACTACCCCACCTCTTAACCCAACACACTACACCACCTCTTAACCCAACACACTACACCACCTCTTAACCCCACACACTGCACCACCTCTTAACCCCACACACTACACCACCCACCACCCACCACCTCTTAACCCAACACACTACACCACCTCTTAACCCAACACACTACACCACCCACCACTGCACCACCCACCACTGCACCACCTCTTAACCCAACACACTACACCACCTCTTAACCCCACACACACTACACCACCTTTTAACCCAACACACTACACCATCCACCACCTCTTAACCCAACACACTACACCACCTCTTAAAGAGACCCTATGCAACTTTTTCATAGTCATAAAATCGCTTAGAAATCGTTGTTTTGCTTGACTGACCAGTTTTATCGAAAACAGTCACATTTCCTCCCGCCCCTAGTGTCCCTCTCCGCTATTACAACCTTGCAACTTTCTGATAAACGATCGTTTGCTGTTTACGTCTGGAAGTCAGAGACGCGAAAGGAACAAGAAGAACCACGCTTGCAATTTATATATTTATATATAGCCTATATATGTATAAATATACATGCTAAAGCTGTCGGGGAAGCTCTGCAGAGAAATATGCAAGCATAAAACGAGCGAAAACGAAAATCGAAACCGAAACCACAGATGAAATCGCCAATCCTGCATTATTCCTCTTTAACCCAACACACTACACCACCCACCACCTCTTTAACCCAACACACTACACCACCCACCACCTCTTAACCCAACACACTACACCACCTCTTAACCCAACACACTACACCACCTCTTAACCCAACAGACTACCCCACCTGTTAACCCAACACACTACACCACCCACCACTGCACCACCTCTTAACCCAACACAGTACACCACCTGTTAACCCAACACACACTACACCACCTCTTAACCCAACACAGTACACCACCTGTTAACCCAACACACTACACCACACACACACTACACCACCTCTTAATCCCACACACACTACACCACACACACACTACACCACCTCTTAACCACACACACTACACCCCCACCTGTAAATGATGCACAGTGAGGAGCAGGCCAGAGGAGATGCAACTGGGGCTAGTAAGACAGGAAGTGATCCTGCTGGCCCTCGGCTGGCCCTCGGCTGGCCCTCGGCTGGCCCTCGACTGGCCATCAACTGGCCCTCGACTGGCCCTCGATTGCTTTTGCACTAAGTACGAAATTAAAAAACACAGCAGCGGGTTAGACTATGCACTATTTACATAGCTACAAATCCACTCTCACTCCACACACACACACACACACACACACACACACCACAGTGTGTGAGACTGTACACTATAAATACACAGCTATGAATCCACTCTCACTCCACACACACACACACACACACACACACACACACACACACACAAACACACACCGCAGTGTGTGAGACTGTACACTATATTTACACAGCTATGAATCCACTCTCACTCCACACACACACACACACACACATAGATACACACACACACACACACAAACACACACCGCAGTGTGTGAGACTGTACACTATATTTACACAGCTATGAATCCACTCTCACTCCACACACACACACACACACACATAGATACACACACACACACACACACACACACACCACAGTGTGTGAGACTGTACACTATAAATACACAGCTATGAATCCACTCTCACTCCACACACACACACACACACACACACACACACACACACACAAACACACACCGCAGTGTGTGAGACTGTACACTATATTTACACAGCTATGAATCCACTCTCACTCCACACACACACACACACACACATAGATACACACACACACACACACATACACACACCACAGCATGTGAGACTGGGCGCCATATTTACATAGCTGGGAATCCACTCTCTCTCTCTCACACACACACACACACACACACACACACACACACACACACACACACACACACACACACACACACACACACACACACATACACACACACACACACACAAACAAATACACACACCACAGCGCGTGAGATCGGGCGCCATATTTACATAGCTGGGAATCCACTCTCTCTCTACACACACCCGACTCAGAGAAACAAACAGAATGTGACAAATCTGTATCAAATGAAATGCTGTTATTTACTAAAAAGAGAAATTGCTAATTACTGGAATAACTAGATTGAGTACTTGGTGTGTATTGTATTGACTTATTCATTTGTGTTCGTGTGTGTGTTTCTGTGTGTTTGAAATCCCACATTGTGTAGCTTCTGGAAGGATGAGCAAAACCCCTTCTCCCCCCCCTCTCTCTCTATCCTTCTCTCTCTCCCTCTCTACTCTCTATCCATCTCTCTCTGTCAGTCTGTCTCTCTCTCTCTCTCCCCATCTCTCTATCCTTCTCTCTCTACCTCTCTGCTCTCTATCCTTCTCTCTCTATATCTGTCTCTCTCTCTCTCTGTCCGCTCCACTTTAAAGTCTTCACACCCCTTGGCTGTAGTCAGTGTCCAGTAGCCCATCACTAAGACAGCCCTGCACGGCTGCCCCAACAGTCCCTGCCTGTTTAAAGCCTGCCCTGCTCCTCTGCCCCCCTGCCCCTCTCCCCTGCCCCTCTCCCCTGCCCCACTCCCCTGCCCCACTCCCCCTCTCCTGTGCCCCACTCCCCCTCTCCCCTGCCCTGCCCCACTCCCCCTCTCCTGTGCCCCTCTCCCCCTCTCCCCTGCCCTGCCCCACTCCCCCTCTCCTGTGCCCCTCTCCCCTGCTCCCCTGCCCCTCTCCCCTGCCCCGCTCCCTGCCCCTCTCCCCCTCTCCCCTGCCCCTCTCCTCTGCCCCTCTCCCCCTCTCCCCTGCCCCGCTCCCTGCCCCTCTCCTCTGCCCCTCTCCTCTGCCCCTCTCCCCCTCTCCCCTGCCCCGCTCCCTGCCCCTCTCCTCTGCCCCTCTCCCCTGCCCCTCTCCCCTGCCCCTCTCCCCTGCCCCTCTCCCCTGCCCCTCTCCCCTGCCCGTCTCCTGTGCCGCTCTGCTAGTCAGTGGGCAGTATTCACGTCCAGCCGTTGGCCATTAATCAGCGGGCGAGAAGGATGTGAGCGCATTTGTCATCGGCGGCCCGGAACAACTTTAGGGGCGCACAGGTGCCCGCTGTGCCAGTGCTGAGACACCTGCTGCATACGCAAGTGTGAACGCCCTGCCAGAGAGACCCTGCAGCGCACCACCACTCCACACTCAGACAGAGAGACCCTCCAGCGCACCAGCACACCAGCACACCAGCACACCAACACACCAGCACACCAACACACCAGCACACCAGCACACCAGCACACCAGCACACCAGCACACCAACACACCAGCACACCAACACACCAGCACACCAACACATAGGAGCGGGAGGACGGCTCTGGGACTTCATTTCATTTGGTTCTATTTTTCATATCGCTCTGAGGCTGGACAGTGTGCTGCTCACAGACGGATGAGCTCACAGACGGATCTGGACAGTGTGCTGCTCACAGACGGATGAGCTCACAGACGGGTCTGAACTGTGTGCTGCTCACGGATTCTCCTCACGCTGATGCTCAGCGCTCCTGACAGGACCAGCTGGAGCCTCCTCTCTTGCGGACCCGGCCCAGTGGAGCAGCTGTTCTCCTCTCTTCAGGACCCGGCCCAGTGCAGCAGCTGTTCTCCTCTCTTGTGGACCCGGCCCAGTGGAGCTGTTCTCCTCTCTTGTGGACCCGGCCCAGTGGAGCAGCTGTTATCCTCTACAGGCCCAGTGGAGCTGTTCTCCTCTCTTCAGGACCCGGCCCAGTGGAGCAGCTGATCTCCTCTCTTGTGGACCCGGCCCAGTGGAGCAGCTGTTCTCCTCTCTTCAGGACCCGGCCCAGACCCGGCCCAGTGCAGCAGCTGTTATCCTCTCTTCAGGACCCGGCCCAGTGGAGCAGCTGTTCTCCTCTCTTGTGGACCCGGCCCAGTGGAGCAGCTGTTCTCCTCTCTTCAGGACCCGGCCCAGTGGAGCAGCTGATCTCCTCTCTTGTGGACCCGGCCCAGTGCAGCAGCTGTTCTCCTCTCTTGTGGACCCGGCCCAGTGGAGACGCTGTTCTCCTCTCTTGTGGACCCGGCCCAGTGGAGCAGCTGT
>NC_085007.1:2198059-2200559 GCF_963854185.1 Sardina pilchardus | reverse complement strand
CTGTTCCTTTCGATCTTCTTCCCAGTGTGATCGCTGATTGGTCGATTGACCCCTGGCTGTAGGTGGACCTCTCTAATGACCTCTGCAATGACCTCTGTAATGACCTCTGTAAGAAAAGCGAGATTGATCCAGAATGGGGGCACTTTATTTTCTCATTGTGCAATGCATCAATCCTGTGTGTTTTATGAAACCCATATATATACACTGTTTTCTTAAAGGCAATTCTTTTTTTAGAGGGCTATTGGAATGTTGTTCATGGCAAGGGGTCACATAAGATTTAACACCATCTGTGATAGCTTCTTATTTGTGTGTGTGTGTGTGTGTGTGTGTGTGTGCATGTGTGTGTGTGTGTGTGTGTGTGTGTGTGTGTGTGTGTGAGAGAGAGTGAGAGAGAGCGAGAGAGAAGTTATAGAACTTTAAAGTCAAGGCAATCTAGAATCCAACTCAAGAGTGCTCACTGAATCACTGTTTGTCCCTTGGGACTTCCCATCCAGGCTGCTGCCACCTTCCCAGACAGACTGCTTCCTGTGGCCCTGATGCGGGCCAGTCTCGGCCCAGTATCATTTGAGTGGTGATAAAGCCCCAATAACTCCACTCCCCTGAAATAGAGTGCAGACGGAGAGGATCTGCAGGGGTCAGGTGGGTTGGCTGTTAACTCTGCCTGTGTGTGTGTGTGTGTGTGTGTGTGTGTGTGTGTGTGTGTGTGTGTGTGTGTGTGTGTTAACTATGTGTTTCTGCAGTAAAATCATGCCCATCAAACCAGAGCCAGTGAGTGAGTGTGTGTGTGTGTGTGTGTGTGTGTGTGTGAGTGTGTGTGTGTGTTAACTCTGCCTATCTGTTTCTGCAGTAAAATCGCGCCCATCAAACCATCGCCAGAGCAATTTGCAATCTCCCTCCTTTCTTCCTCTCTTTTTTTTCTTTCTCTTTTTCACCAGCAGTCCACAGTACAGTTAATTTCCAATGCACTTTCTTTCAATCTGTCTGTCTTTCTTTCTTTCTTTCTTTCTTTCTTTCTTTTTCGCCAGCGGTCCACAGCACGGTTAATTTGCTGGCAACATGGCAACATGTCACCTAGCAACAAAGTTCAGTACAGAAAGCAAGCAAGCTGTGGGCACAAAAGAAGGGTAGTGTATCATCACCTTGTGAGCGCCAGAGAGTGTGCAGAGAGAGTGTGCTGCTCCAGCATACAGAGGTATCTCTGCCCTGATGAGCGCGCTCCACTCATACAGGACGTCATACGCTTTAGTGAGGGACATAAGACGCCTTTTAATTTATTCACTGCCTCATTGATGCTCTCAGAAATGGTTGTAGTCCTTGAAGTAGTCCACCTCCCACCATAGTGCTCTAATGTAGAGATGTAGACCTTCAAGGACTTCCCGTGAAAGGCTTGAAGAAGTATTGTCTGTGACTGTGAGGTGCGCCTAGCTCCGGGGTTGGAACGAGTGCAGGGAAGAATCTAGAATCTATTCTAATAGAAGTGTCGTTACGTCACTGACATTGATCACAATTACCAGTAAAAGTCTTGCTGTCGAACAACACACATGTACAAGTACAAAGAACTCCTCTTAAAAACTACTCAAAGTATTAGTCACTCACTTAGAAACAGTCAAGACAGCCACAGCAATAGTAGTAACCCAAAACTGAATGTCAAAATGAAAGTGAAATGGCAATAAGAGGATTTTATGAATCCTTCAGAACATTTGTAATTAAACACATGCTAATTATTATTAAACTGAAAATAGTGGGCATGTTTTCAATGCACTGCACATATTGAATATCTGGTTGCCATATTAACCATTCTATTCTTCTTCTTGACCATATGGTGCTGTATTTGAGTCATAGGGAGCTGTGTTTGTGTCCCACCATAGGGTGCTGTGTTTGAGTCATAGGGAGCTGTGTTTGAGTCTGACCATAGGGAGCTGTGTTTGAGTCATGGGGTGCTGTGTTTGTGTCCCACCATAGGGTGCTGTGTTTGAGTCATAGGGAGCTGTGTTTGAGTCTGACCATAGGGAGCTGTGTTTGAGTCATGGGGTGCTGTGTTTGTGTCCCACCATAGGGAGCTGTGTTTGTGTCCCACCATAGGGAGCTGTGTTTGAGTCATAGGGTGCTGTGTTTGAGTCATGGGGTGCTGTGTTTGTGTCCCACCATAGGGAGCTGTGCTTGTGTCCCACCATAGGGTGCTGTGTTTGAGTCATAGGGTGCTGTGTTTGAGTCATAGGGAGCTGTGTTTGAGTCTGACCATAGGGAACTGTGTTTGTGTCCCACCATAGGGAGCTGTGTTTGAGTCTGACCATAGGGTGCTGTGTTTGAGTCTGACCATAGGGAGCTCTGTCTGTTGCTGCGTTTACATGAGAGCTTTAATTCCGAATAAAACCAAGTTAAATCGGAATAAAAGTTAATTCCGCTTTAAAAGAGACCATGTAAACGCTTATTCCGCTTGAAAATGATTATTCGGAATCAAACTTAATTCCGATTTAAGTGGTTGGTTTATTCCGATGTT
>NC_085007.1:2175559-2193059 GCF_963854185.1 Sardina pilchardus | reverse complement strand
GCCTTAAGGCATCATTAGAGCCATGTGGATACTCTTAGTCTTCTCACATTAATTGAGATAATCGAGTGTCAGACTAAAGCCATTTTCATAGAGAAGTGATGAAGATATCTACCTCCTCTTCAGTTACAGGAGGATAGAAGTGTGTAGAAGAGTATAGAGAGTACAAAAGGAGGACTGCCATTATACAAGAGTAGAAAAGAAGGACTCGAATTCTCCGGGTTCAGAAGTGTGAAGCTGAACTGGTTCTAGCCAGTTCCACGAAGAAGTCCTTTCCCACAGCTCTGATGCGAGGTGTTTGATTGTTTGGAGGAGGTCGACTCGCCTCTCACTCCCACTCTACTGGCGGCTTTATTTCCCCTGGCAGACCTCTGATCTCACTTCCTGCCTCGGTCAAGCAGCAATTAGTGAGAGGGGAAGAACAACAGGTCCGCCGTTGCCGACAGAGAGGTATTGATCACAGCAGACTTTCACAGATGGCCTGTGCACACACGAGCAGCGCATAATTAACACGGCTGAATCTGTCTGAGAGAGTGAGCGAAGAGGGTGAAAGGACTCTGTGTTCGCTTAATCATGTCTGCTCATAATGTTTACTCTCTCCTTGTGGAATATAGTGCTCTGAAGGGTATTTTTTTTTAATCATGGGATATAAACATGCGATTTATCAAAATTCATCTCAAATGATGGTTTTGATCGAATATGCTCCATCGTCATCAGCTGTCATATTGATCTAAAGTGTGTTTCAGCAGAGGAGTGTGAGAGTTGGAAGTCATATGCCCCGTCCCCCACACCACAACATAATGGCCAGAGTCACTTGGTGCTGCTCCCTGAAAACAACAATAAGAACAGTAGCAAGAACACTTAATGCCTTCAGATAATCTCGAGAGCAATTTGGACTTCAACAGCATCCCTAAACAAGCTGTTATTTGTTTACGTAATTATTGCGGGCTCGTTTAAATGCGCGCTCGCTGCTGATCCTCACGCCGGCTGACATTATCCACGGCGCGTGTTGAGCCTGACGACGTCGCCAGATAATTGAGATCAATCAATCAATCAATCAAATTTTATTTATATAGCACATTTCATATGGCATACATAGACTCAATGTGCTTTGAATGAAAAGGAAAATATACATACTGTATATGAACACACGCTCACGCGCGCACACACACACACACATACACACATGTATATATGGACACACAAAATGGTTAAAAAAAAATAAGAATAAAAGCAGCACTGGAAAAAGAACAATTCAATAAAATAAAATAAAATAAAATAATATAAAATAAATAAAACACTTTGCCAAGATGAGAACATCCATACAACTCACTTGTTAAAAGAGTTAAGCAAGAGCACATAAAATAATCTATTCGGAGGGGCAAAAATTAAAAAACATAACTCAAACAAAAGCTTGTGAAAATAAATATGTTTTAAGACCCTTTTTAAAAGAGAAAGTTGATTGAGCTAACCTTAATTCCAAAGGAAGAGAATTCCACAGAGTTGGGGCACAATAGCTAAAAGCACCATGTGCCACGTTTGTGTTGATTCTGGGGACTGACAGGAGACTTTTATTGGATGATCTTAGACAACGTGTTGGAAGATAGTGTGAGATCATGTCAGAAATATATGTTGGTGCTAGGCCATTTAAAGATTTAAAAACAATTAAGAGAATTTTGAACTGGATTCTTTGTTGTACAGGAAGCCAGTGAAGTGATTTTAAAACAGGAGTGATGTGATCAAATTTGGATGTTCTTGTGAGTATTCTAGCAGCAGCATTTTGAATGAGTTGAAGCTTGTTAAGTGCCTGTTTGGTAACACCAGCATAAAGTGAGTTACAATAATCCAGGCGACTAGAAATAAAAGCGTGTACTAATTTTTCTGAGTCCTGTAGAGACAGAAGGCCACGTACCTTTGAAATATTTCTGAGGTGATAAAAGGCTGTCTTGGTAACAGTGGATATGTGACCCTGTAAAGCGGAACCAGTCGTTTCGGTAAAATTAATTAAATTAAGTTATTGTGCTCACGTGAACGGCCATAAACTAAGCTTTCCAACGATATGTATATCGAGGGTATTACACAAACTATCGCTAAGATAACAGCATCCAAAGTTGACATGGTTCTCCTGTCACGATATGCCAGAAGAGGAGAAATCACCTTTTTAAGCGGCGCGTGCACAACGGGAATGACAGCAAATGTGTTGAATCTTCGCCGGGTTTAACAGTCAAAACATATGTTTTTCCGTGAAATGCGTTCACGATATGACACTGTAGACTGTATACAGTCGAATTAGGCGAAAACGTGAAATTCAACATTTTAACCCGGAAGTTTGTTATTGTTGATTTTCTCAAAATAACGTTGTGCGCAAAACGACTGATTTCGCTATGAATGGTCACATATGTGCTTTTCAAAGTTAAGATCAGGATCAAGGATCACACCCAGATTTCTGACATCACCACAGGGTTTTACCAGAAGGGGGGTTAAAAAGGAATTAATATGTTCTCTCTGGGCCTTTGGGCCAACAACTAAAACCTCAGTCTTGCTGTCATTTAACAATAGAAAATTCTGGGCCATCCAGTTTTTAATGTCCGAGATACAACTGATTAGGTCATTTACTGGACTGGGGTCATCAGAAGATATAGACATGTAAAGTTGGGTATCATCCGCATATGAATGATAAGAAATATTATGGTGCCGGATGATAGACCCAAGTGGTAACATGTATAAATTAAAAAGCAAAGGGCCAAGGATGGACCCCTGAGGTACCCCATACGAGATGTTCATAGTATCTGAACAGAATCTATTTATAGAGACAGAAAAAGTTCTCCCATTTAGGTAGGAGGAAATCCAAGCTAGAGCTGTACCCTGGATGCCAGTTAGATCTTGCAGGCGTTGGAGTAGAATGGTGTGATCTACGGTGTCAAATGCAGCACTTAAATCTAGAAGAACGAGAACAGATACTTTATGGTGATCAGTGGCAATTTTAAGATCATTTATAACTCTGACCAAAGCAGTCTCTGTACTATGATTTACACGGAAACCAGACTGATAGGTATCGAAAAGGGTGTTATGAGATAGATAAGAGTAAAGCTGCTTGTAAACAACCTTCTCAAGAATTTTACCCAAAAAAGGTAGGTTAGAGATTGGCCTATAACTCCCGCAAGCCAAGGGATCAAGATTATGTTTTTTTAGCAGTGGAGTAACCAAAGCATGTTTAAGACAAGAAGGGAAAATCCCAGACAGGAGGGAGGTATTAACAATGTTGAGAACCTCAGGAGCGAGACAGCTTAAAACCTGCTTGAACAGCTTGGTAGGTATCGGATCAAGAGAGCAAGTAGCAGAACCTAGCTGATTGACTATCTTTTCCAGGTCACTTTGGTGAATAGGAGTGAAACTGGGGAGACCAGTTGAACAGAGAAATAGAGAGTGGCTTGAAGATAGGCAGCTGGAAGTTGCATTGGAAGGTATCGTGATATTGCTCCTGATAGTTAAAATTTTTTCGCTAAAAAAGGTAGCAAACTCATTGCACTTCTCTACAGAGTGAAGCTCTGTGGGAATCGTATGTGGAGGGTTGATTAGCTTATCAATGGTACTAAACAGTGTTTTGGAGTTGTTTGAATTGTCAGCAATAATCTGAGAGAAATGCTGCCTTCGAGCTTTTTTAATTTCACTATTATAGATAAAAATATGATTCTTATAGTTTATAAAATCAGCCTGCAGTTTAGACTTACGCCATTGTCGTTCATATTTGCGGCAGGTTCTTTTAAAGGCGCTGACAGTCTGTGAGGTCCTCCAGGGTGGCCTCCGTTTAACTGAGATAGTCTTAATTTGTAATGGTGCAATGCTGTCAATGATTTGCAAAACGGAGGAGTTAAAAGACTTGACTAAGGTGTCAGAACAGGAGGATACAACAGAATCACCCACAAAACCAGTAGGAGAAATTAAAGTTAAGGGTGCAACAGAGACCTGGCTCAGGTCACATGACTGAGCAGCATTTCTATGAGCCATAATAAATTTATCAGAGGTGTCTTCCCTAATGTTGCGTCTTAAGAGTGTTTTCACACCAGAAGCCTGTCTAGTCGATGGCCAGGAAACACTGAAGAGAATACACAGATGGTCAGAGAAGCCAACATCTAAAGTGCCATTTATAAAAACCTCAAAGCCTTTAGAAATAACCAGATCTAAGGTGTGACCATGGCTGTGAGTAGGTACAGAAATGTGTTGTGTGAGCTCGAATGATGACAGCAGATCAGTGAACTGAGTCGCAAAAGAATCAGCTATGTTATCGACATGAATATTAAAGTCACCAGAGATAAGAATAAAATCATACTTAGTCACAATATTTGATAAAAAATCCCCAAAATCAGAAATAAAGCCAGCTCTGTACTGTGGTGGGTGATAGACTGTGACTATAAGAGAGGTGTTTGATGGCCTCAGAGCTAAATATTCAAAAGTGGAATAAGTACCAAAAAAAGCATTTTTACAGGGTAACACATCAGAGAAGAGGGCTGCTACACCGCCACCTTTCTGATGTGAGCGAGAGCAGTGTGCAAAAGAAAAGTCAGATGGTGATGCCTCAAGAAGTTCATAGTTGCCTGAGGCATCAAGCCACGTTTCAGTAAGAAAAATGCAGTTTAACTTATGGGATGTAATAATATCATGTACCAGAAATGTCTTATTACATAGCGATCTGACATTTAGGAGGGCCATCTGCAGGTGATGAGAGGAACTACATTTTTGTAAAGTAGTTTGACCCCCTGTGTCTATATAAGAGGGAGAGCAGTAGGGATCAGCAGGACCCATACCAGAGCTGGGTGTGTTAGTGAACTGAATTGGGTCATGCTGTGATGCATGTCAGAGTGTACTGAAAGCAATGAACTGGATAAAGTTGGTGGTTAGCTGTAGGAGACCCGTTTTGTTTGGGTGCACACCATCAGATCGATAAAGACTAGATTTTGTCCAAAATATATCAAAGTTAGCAATAAAGTCATGACCAGCTGCACTGCAAAAATTCTTTAGCCAAGTATGTAGAGCATACAGCCTACTGAAGCGTTCAGAATGGCTAGAATTGAAAGGGATAGGGCCAGACATGATGCAGCGTTTTCCATGACTTTCTATGGTGAGACACAGGGTCTCGAGTTCGTCCTGAAGCTTGATCGAACTTCTGGCCATGACGTCATTTGTACCCACGTGGACAATGACGATGTTGACGGAGGGATGCCTTTCCAGTAGTGAGGGAATGAGTCCGGAAATGTCAATAACCCTACCACCCGAAACACAATAAGTGATGGCACTAGGTATAGTTAGGCCTCTAACAATCGAGTCACCAACAATGAGTATTTCAGGAGTGCACTGAACATCACGGTTAAAGTGAATAGTTGTGTGGGGAGGAAGTTGCAGACCATCGGTACTGTCTGTAGAAGTAAAGACGCTGTCAGCCGTGGACAGCGTTTGTGGAGTTTGACATGGGCTACACAGGTTAACAACAGTAGCGTCAGCAGCTAGCTGGGACAACGCAGCGGCCCGAGGGCTCGACAGGCCACCGTCGCCTGTAGGAGAGAGGTAAACAAGGGAAGCCAAGGCACCTGATGACACCTCCTGGGGAGATGAGGAGACTCTGAGCCGCTTGTCGGAGACGTGCACCGGACTTGAGGCGTCGCTGCCTGGGGACCTGTTGCGCTTGGAGGTAGCCTTGCGACTTCCATGTTGTTGCATCGAGGACGATGCTGGTCGTGCCTGCCGGAGAGCAGGCGGGTTTGAGGGGCACATCGCTGGACCCCAGACATCGGGACGTTTATGATTTCCACTCCGCCGTAATGTAGGCGACGTGGGAAGATCCGCCAGAGGAGCAAAGGAGTTGTAGAGTCCCAACTCCGATGCAACACCAACTTGACAAGCCGGGACAGAAGGAGTGGAGCGGCGAGTCGTGACATCTACCACCGGAGACCAGGTAGAGCAATCGGGGTTCAGAGTAGTATCCACCGATGAAGGAACAGGTAGACGTTGATCTTCAAACAAGGTGAGCCGTGCACCAAGATCTGTTTGTTTTTGTAGAAGGACTGAAATGAGTTTTTCAATTGAAGCTAGTTCACTTTTGATCTCAGTCAGGACGGAGCTGGCAGTCAGCGGTCTAACGTTATCGTTGCACAGTTCAAACTCCGCGGCCGCCATTACGCACGCCAGATGCGCGCTTCGCTACGCTGTGTGTGTGTGTGTGTGTGTGTGTGTGTGTGTGTGTGTGTGTGTGTTCGCCATGCTGTGAGAGGGAGCTGCTTAACGCTGTTGCGAGGCAGCTAAACACAGGGGGAGAGAGGGAAATGCACCCGCAACCCACACACACCCACACCCACATACAGATAGACACACACACATACACACACACACACCCACACCCACATACAGATAGACACACACACACACACACACACACACACACACACACACACACCATGAGTGCTCTGTCTTCATCTATCCAACGCGCTGGCTGCAGGAACACGATGTGGCGTCAGTGCCTCATTTGATATGATTTCATATTGATATTTATTTACACAAACAACACAAACATCTATTTATTTACATAATAGTACAAACAAACAACTCAAGCATCTATTTATTTACACAAACACACAACACAAGCATCTATTTATTTACATAAATACACAAAACACACAACACAAACTCTATGTATGTACACAATTGTGCAAACACAAAACAAGTGTCTATATATTTACACAATGCGTGCGAACAAACAAAACAAATGTCTATTTATTTCCACAATAGAGCGAACACACAACAGGAGCATCTAGCAGACTAAATGGGGTATTGGCAGAGCAGTATAGTGCACAGCACAGTGGGCCTGAGATACAGCAGGGCGGAAACACTGGGAGGAATTGAATTCTGAATTTGTGTTTTGCTGTATTAATGCCTTGAGTACACAACATCTGTGTTTCCATTTGTACATCATGGCTGTTATTGAGAGACTCAAGTCTGTGCAGATAGGGCTGCACACAAGGAGTGACAGTTGGTCGATTACAAGTGTTTGTCACTTTGGGTAGAAGCACCGTGCTAAATACCGCTTCATTCCAAGCAGCAGCGTAGTGTTCTTCTTTTTATTCTTCTCCTCTTCCTCCTCCTCCTTCTCTTTCTTCGCCTCCTCTTTCACTTTCTTCTTCTCATTTGCCTGCATCGTCTTCTTCTTCTTCTTCTTCTTCTTCTTCTTCTCATTATTATTATCATGTACTGCTGAAGTAAAGTAAAAAAGTAAAATGTTTTCAGAAGTAAAGTGGGAGAAGGTGGAGCGTGCCAATCCAGGCGTGTTGAGGGGCAACAACTGAAGCGCAGAGATCTTATCTGTTGGAGCTCCACAGTGTAGTGTTTAGAGTGCCGCGCCTTCCCTGATACTCAGCGTAACCTTTCTGAACATTTCACACTGTGTGTTTCTTCTCTTGATGTATTGCTCACACTAATAAAAATGCTATTGTTCTCTGCCGCCCCCTCCCTCCCTTCCTCCCTCCCTCGTCTCTCGGCTGAATCACTCCTTTATTAAGTGCAAGGTTATTTCTGGAGCTCCAGCAAGCCATTCAGCTCCATGCACCTGCAGTCCAGAGTCTTTTACCTCACTGCTCACCTGAACGCACGCGTCCAGAGTCTTTTACCTCACCGCTCACCTGAACGCACGCGTCCAGAGTCTTTTACCTCACTGCTCACCTGAACGCAAGCGTCCAGAGTCTTTTACCTCACTGCTCACTAGGGATGCAACGGTTTTCAATAATTTATTGAACCGTTCGGTTTGGCCTGTTCGGTTCAATAGACTCACCTAAACCGCAATATTTCGGTATACGCGACATTAAACTTTTTATTTAATACAAGGTTATTGCGCGCGCGTAGCCTGGGAGCGATAGAGAGGAGTGCTTAGGACCCGGGGGATGCGTTTTCTCTGACTGTTCAGCTTGCCTCTCGTCAACCTTGCAACAACCAATCAGAATTTTACTGAATTTCCCAAGAGCCAATAAGCGCGTTGAAATGCAAATGAAGGAGTCATGTGAGAAGAAACAAACTTTACCGGCGGCTGCATGATCATTGCGACATTTGAAGTAGCCCACGAACAAGGCAAAAAGACCGTCAGTAAACAAAGCACAGTGTGCATTGCAAGCACTGCTTCACAACGATCACCTAATAAAGATAACACATCCAACATGTCGGCCCACTTGCGCCTTCATCACCCGGCTGTAACCTTAAGTGGAGCAGCACGGAGAGTTAGTTTGCCACCGAAAACCCAACCATCCATTGCTGCAGCCTTTCGACAACAATATTCCTATAATTCCCAAAGACATAACGAATACGACGGCGTATTAGGGCCACGTATATATACTTTGTAAAGACGCAAATTTGCCACTTTAGAAGGTCGAAAATTTGCCACATTATAAAGTCTGTGTGTAACAGTGTAACCGGTGGTTTCTGCCCTGCGTTGATTGCTCGCGCTAGAGTAGCCTAAGAAAGCGTGACGCCGACACAGCTGAGTGTATTCTCTTTTTGATAGTTTACTGGAAAATATTGTAGGGATGGGAGGTTATAGGAGATGGGGAGGCTGACATGTCATTCCAAACTCGGGTCATTTATTTTCCTGACGTTGTACATGCTAGGCTACGGGCAGCGGGAGGTGTCCACTCGAAAAACAATAAACTCACTGCTAAATCAGTCAATCGCTCGTCCACTCGTCAATCACACAACTCTCTCGCACACACACGCACACACACACACACACACACACACACACACGACAGGAGACACAGGGGAAACAGACACTTTGTGAAGTGGCAAATTTGCCACTTTCTTCTCGGAATATTGCCCCCCCCCCCCCCCTGACAACAGGTTGCAATAATGTTCATTTCATTGTTCTAATATTTTTAATGCTGCACTGCACTTTTGTCTATGTTTACATTTTTTACGTTCATAAAAGAGGACAGGGCAGGCACTCCCAAATCAAATATCCATTTGAAACTACACATAATACTACCTCACCAATTATTTTGAGAAGATTTTCAGAATTGTTCACTACTTTTTTGAGGGTGTATAACAGTTAAGTATTTTCTTTAAATGTGTGAAGAACAGTGAGTTTATTAAATAAATAACTACATATTACTTTATGCTGCACTGCACTATGGATAACATTGCCTGTTTATGACAGAAGGCAATGATGGTGTTCTTTTCTTTTAATACATTTTTGTGATTCTGCTTCATCTGTGTCAGGCTATGCATTTAATATTTTCTCTGCAAGTGTAAGTAGAAGCACATTGTTGATTTGAAATAGAAAAGGCAAATATAGCCTCCTGTATGCTAGAGCCAAGATAATATTGATATATTGAAACCGAACCGTTACCGTGGCCCAAAAACCGTGATACAAACCGAACCGTGGCAAAACTGTACCGTTGCATCCCTACTGCTCACCTGAACGCACGCGTCCAGAGTCTTTTACCTCACTGCTCACCTGAACGCAAGCGTCCAGAGTCTTTCACCTCACTGCTCACCTCAACGCACCGTCCTGCACTGCCTGAGACATGGGAGAAACAGTATCTTGATTCCAGACCAGCTAATCTTAAGTCACTGATGTCATTGGAGGTTGGGCCTGATATTGGTACCCCTGAGGTCAAACTGGGTTATGCAGAAAGCTCATTCAGTCTCTTCAAAATAATGAAGCCATTTTCAAAAGCTTTGCATGCATAGATAGCATGCTTTAAAATGGGACAGAGATATCAGCTTGTATCATTCACTAATGCGAAAGACAAAGAGTCTTTTGAAAAGGTGACGCGCTGAGGATTTCTTTATCTCCATTAAGGCGACAAGTCGGAGCACATTAGAGAGAGAGAGTTGTAAGGCGTCGCCTTGGCATACAGTACGTCACCAGCTGACGGATCAGCACAGGACACACACTTTCTTCCACGAGAGACCGTTTACAGCAAGCCTGCCATGCTGAGCAGGAGAAAGCGCACGTTTGACAGTCGCAGCTGAGAAGCCTGAGATATGCATAGTTATGGTAAATAATGTTCCCATTTGTCTGTGAAAATACAACAGCACTAATGTATGCGTGACTGAGGTTTAGATGCAGACAGAATTTGAGAGACAAAAGCTTGTGAGTACGGCAGAATCACAGGATGTTGTTCCTTGCATGTCAAAACTCAGGAAAAAAGCATTTCCTAGATGGCTGTGTGCAGTAAGTGTGTGTGGGGGAACAGCATGGATGGCGGCTGTGAGTGAAGACCAAGTGAAATAATAATACATGGCTCTGTAAATGTGTGAGAGAATAGCATCATGGAGGCTGTGAGAAGACCAAGTGAAATAAGAATACATGGCTCTGTAAATGTGTGAGAGAATAGCATCATGGAGGCTGTGAGCGCATACCAAGTGAAATAAGAATATATGGCTCTGTAAATGTGTGAGAGAATAGCATCATGGAGGCTGTGAGAAGACCAAGTGAAATAAGAATACATGGCTCTGTAAATGTGTGAGAGAATAGCATCATGGAGGCTGTGAGAAGACCAAGTGAAATAATAATACATGGCTCTGTAAATGTGTGAGAGAATAGCATCATGGAGGCTGTGAGAAGACCAAGTGAAATAAGAATACATGCCTCTGTAAATGTGTGAGAGAATAGCATCATGGAGGCTGTGAGCGCAGACCAAGTGAAATAAGAATACATGGCTCTGTAAATGTGTGAGAGAATAGCATCATGGAGGCTGTGAGCGAAGACCAAGTGAAATAAGAATACATGGCTCTGTAAATGTGTGAGAGAATAGCATCATGGAGGCTGTGAGAAGACCAAGTGAAATAAGAATACATGGCTCTGTAAATGTGTAAGAGACTGAATCTGGATGGACAAGCTTATTGATGACATATTTATGTTGGGAACAGCAAATTGATCTACATTTAATACAGAGTGCTGACAAAGCTCTGTCAACCTTGAGTAAATCTTCACATCAAAATGCAAATTAACCTCAGATGAATGCAGTTCCTACAGTCAGGAAGGGCAGTTTTGTTTTCAGGGGAAAACATGAATTATTTAGTCATTTGAAAGGAAAGAATAACCTCTCCTAAAATGAGTAATGACTCAATTAATTCATGATAATTATTTTCTCCTTCAATTTCCAAATAGATTAATGATGTTAATTAAGCTTTTAAATAAAGGAGAGGGGGGACCTTGATGAAAGCACATTGTTTTATATAAATATAACATATTCTATAACATTACACTGGAAGTGGACAAATTGACTTCTGTTTCTTACGCTAATTTGCACATGGACTGTGTCCAGCTCTGACAAATAAAGTGTGCTATGAATCTGCAATCACTCAGTCACATGCGTGCGCGCGCACACACACACACACACACACACACACACACACACACACACACACACACACACTTCACAGAGATGACGGACCTGCAGCAGGTGTTTTCCTCCTTAGTCCAGCACACCCACAACACACCCAGGATAAGGACAGGCTAGTATGTATGCAGGCTGGGAAGTATGCAGGTTAGTCAGGCTAGTCAGTATGCAGGCTAGTAAGTATGCAGGCTAGTCAGGCTAGTCAGTATGCAGGCTGGTTAGTATGCAGGCTGGTAAGTATGCAGGCTAGTCAGTATGCAGGCTGGTAAGTACGCAGGCTAGTCAGTATGCAGGCTGGTTAGTATGCAGGCTCAGTACTGGACTCCTCAGTGTGTCACTCAGTAGACTTCTGGGCTCCCTCAGCACAGATGGTAGACCAAGGTGCTAGAAAGCCCCGGGAGAGATCACACACACACACACACACACACACACACACACACACACACACACACACACACACACACACACAGTTGTGATGTGCTGTAACTCACTTTGGATGAACTGCTAGCTGTCTGGGCACAGTAGACTCACAGCCTTGGTTAAATTCACCATCTTGCCCAGTGAGTCCTTGTCACTTGGGATAATATAATCTGGTAAATACCGTCACCTTTACCAAGCTCAAGGAAATGGAGATGTCATGGGTGCAGTACATCTGAAATGTCATGGGTCTGAAAATAGTGTGAGAATGAAAGAGATGTCAGGTGATGTGCTTGTGGGGTAACACTATCATGGCATGCTGTATGATACACTGCTCAGCTGTGGGGCTCCCCCCCTCCCTCTCTCTCTCTCTCTCTCACACATACACACACACACACACACACACACACACACACACACACACACACACACAACGTACACACACACACACGCCGTACACACACACACACACACACACAAACGCCGTACACACACACACACACACACACACACACACACACACACACACACACACACACACACACACACACTCACACACACACACACACACACACACACACACTCACACACACACACACACTGTGGGGCGGCTTGTTTGATGTGTGCTCACCAGTAGAACTTGATGCTCTTGCGAGAACTTCAAAGCTGTGGATGGAGGCAGACCAGCAGTGGGGTTCTTTCAAGCTTTCCAGGATTTCCACAGCACGCACACGCTCACACACACACACACACACACACACACACACACACACACACACACACACACACGCGCACACACACACACACACACACACACACACACACACACACACACACACACACACAGACACACAGACACACACACACACACACACACACACACACACACACACACACACACACACACACACATATACACAAACTTATGCATGCACACCCATACGATCCCAAAGGTGTCCCCTTTAAGTACAGTTCTGTGGCTTGATATGTAACATCAAATAAAAACTCCAGAAGGCAAAGTTTTCTATGGTGTCTTGAACTGCATGATGCACTGAACAACTCTCAAGCATCCATCTATCGGCTGATGCTCTGCTGACAGAGAGGAGTGTACACACACACACACACACACACACACA
This sequence comes from Sardina pilchardus, assembly GCF_963854185.1. Classification (NCBI taxonomy): domain Eukaryota; kingdom Metazoa; phylum Chordata; class Actinopteri; order Clupeiformes; family Clupeidae; genus Sardina; species Sardina pilchardus. The sequence goes on along the minus strand of NC_085007.1, from coordinate 2,180,128 downwards.
CACACAGACACACAGACACACAGACACACACACACACACACACACACACACACACACACACACACACACACACACACACACACACACACACACATTAATTTTGATTTCTTTGGGATTTGATTTCTTAGCTTTATAGTTGTTGCTCTTTCTGTTCTTAGTTTTAGAGTTATGGTTTGGGGTAGTCTCATGTTTTCAGTTTTAGAGTTATGGTTTGGGGTAGTCTCATGTTTTCAGTTGTAGAGTTATGGTTTGGGGTAGTCTCATGTTTTCAGTTGTAGAGTTATGGTTTGGGGTAGTATCATGTTTTTAGTTTTAGAGTTATGGTTTGGAGTAGTCTCATGTTTTTAGTTTTAGAGTTTTGGTTTGGTGTAGTCCTATGCTTTTAGCTTTAGAGTTTTGGTTTGGAGTAGTCTCATGTTTTTAGTTTTAGAGTTTTGGTTTGGATGTCACTACTTGTCTTATGCTTACAGTAACTGACCGTAATAATACGGTTGACAACTGTTTGGTTTGCTTTTTGATGGATTGATGGCTATCTGCAAAATAACCAGGCTGAGCTCCTCATCCAGTCAGGCAGCTGTGTGCGGCTGTGGAGAACTGCTCGGTGCTGACCCAACTCTGGGTCATTTCCTGCCCGGTGCTGACCCAACTCAGGGTCATTTCCTACGACTTGAGAGCTGAAGAAAGACTCTGAGGAGGAAGATGAAGAAGTGGAGTGTATTTAGAGCAGGAAGAAACACTTTACTGCAGTTTCCAAAACTGCCGTTGCAAGAGCAGCGCCGTCTCTTCAGCTGGTGGGTGCTTAATTGGATTGTCAGGCTGCACTCTGCTTTTCTGAGCTCCACACACACACACACACACACACACACCAGACAAATCTGCTTGTCAAGGGAGGAGAGGCCTCGCACGTCTGGAATTCACAACTGGCGTTTGACAGACTGAGAAACTGACTCAATAACTTACAGGCTGCCAGTGAGAAGCACGCACACACACACACACACGTCAGTGAGATGGGGCGTCAGTGTCAGAGATCGATCAAGCATGATTAAAACAGATTAATATCACATGCCTCATCTCAGAGCTCCAGCATACAAGAGAAACTGACAGCCACACACATACACAGACACACACACACACACACACACACATGCACAGCCACCTTCCACACCACTTTGGCCCTGGACACTGCACCTTACTGTAATGTGGGCAGCCGTGGCCTACTGGTTAGGGCTTCGAGCTTGTAACCAGAGGGTTCATCAGTTCGATCCCCGACCAGTCCACGGCTGAAGTGCCCATGAGTAAGGCACCTAACCCCTCACTGCTCCCTGAGTGCGGCTGGTTGGGCAGGCAGCTCACTGCTCTGGGTTAGTGTGTGCTTCACCTCACTGTGTATTCACTGCGTGCTTTGTGTGTTCACTAATTCACCAATTGGGATAAATGCAAAGACCGAATCTCCTCACGGGATCAAAAAAGTATACAGTACTTCTACTATGTCCATCCAGAAGAGTGGAGCTGTTGTGTTGGCAGGTGTGAGTTTGTGTTGGGCTATAGATGAGTTGGGTTATATTATTGTTGTACTTTAGATGTGTTGGGTCATATTGTTGTTGGACTTTAGATGTCTTGGGTTATATTATTGTTGGACTTCAGATGAGTGTAATTGTTGAAAGTTCAGCACTGCTCCGTGTCCATTAACGTGCCAGAGGTCTTGTTAAAAGTTAGCAGAGAAACATTGGGAGGGATGCAACTCAAGGAGCCCCGACCTGTCAGTCTGAAATAATGAACCTACCGACGGCAGAGCATCCAGCGGTTATACCAAGGCCTTGCACACTTGCACTCAGGCCAGCCTTGAGAGGACGCAATCACAGGTGATAACCAGGAGCAATGATCACAGCCATCTGAAAGCAGCGAGACAGGTTCGTGACCCAGTTTATTATAAAGACAGGTGTAGTAGCCTATTGGCTAGAGGTAATGAATGGGCGTTACATGGCTATTGAGTCCTCCCAGCAGAACTACGCTGGCGCTTGCATAATATGTACGAACAAACCTTGAATGCAATTCTGGGGGTTGACAAGTCATATATTTTTTTTTTTTCAAATAAAATTGAATAAAAATTCAAATGCATAATTTTACGTGATTTACAATGTTTCAATTTCGTGTGCTATTTTTTATAATTAAAGAAATGCCAGGACTTGTCTTGCTGCATCTTGCTCTTCCTTTGTGCAACTGGTCGGACACAAAAGGCAGGAAAGCACATTCATTTCCCTCCGTGGAGAGAGTGGTATCCTAAATTACATCACCATGCTGGAACCAGCACCTTTTGTCAAGCTCCGATGTGCAGTGAAGCCTGAAATGGACACAGCCAAGTGAGTGTGGCAGCCCTGCAGCAAGAAGTTATTTAAGTGCACAAGTATGCAAATCCTCCACGCCCGAGCAGCTCCCCACACATCCACACACTCGCCACAAACTTGCTCATTTCTCTCAGTCAAAGGTGATTGTTAAAACACACTGCCGCAGGCTGTTGGCTCGGCGTGAGTGTTTGCTGTGCGCCGCGCGCCGCTGTCTCTTGCTGAGCAGAGAGAGGGAGGAAGAGGAGAGGAAGAGGAGAGGAAGAGGAGAGGAAGAGGAGGATGTGCTGGCACGTCAGCATATCTCATACTGTCTTGCTGGCCAAGGCCTCTTCTTTCAACCTTCCTTGAGTGTGTCAACACGGGGGGGGGGTGAGCGCGAGGACTGAAAGAAGAGTGTGTTCGTCTGAAAGAAGAGTGTGTTCGTCAGGGCTTTCCATCACAAGAGGTCAGCTGGTATTGTGTGCTTCCTGCTGCTGCTGTGAACACCTTTTCATTTCATAACCTCTTCAAAATGCCAGGTCCTTCAACATGGCCAGTGACTCTAACATCAGCATTGACTTCAGAAAATCAGTCATTTAGTTATTTAAAATCAAACTTTCTACAAGCGTCTCCTCCACAGAGCTGTGTGCATATCACTCATTCCCAAAACAGCTACATGTCCACTGGACTCAGATCTCCTACCGGTCAGTAACATGCAGGAGATGCAGCTTACCCTGCTATTTGCTGCTATTTGCTAAACAAATTTAACTTTTTAACCTTCTTTGAGCATTTAATATGTCTTCTCTGTGTTCTGTAAACAGTTATGCATTTATGTGTGCAAAACATTAGAACAAGGGGTACATATTTGCATTTGGTCTTAATTAAAGTCCTCCTTGTTGATGTTTGAGCTCAAGAGACAATCCCATTTCTCTAGTGTCATCCTCCTGTCCAAATGACAAAGCCACGAGGTTTTCATTATTATTATTATTATTATTATTTATTAAGTGTACACAAAGAATGGACAGCCAGAAGAGGAGAATTTAGCTGGGAAGTGTGAAACGTGTGATGAACCAAGAACAGAGGTATAATACACACACACACACACACACACACACACACACACACACACACACACACACACACACATAGAAATAGTATATATTCTAACCAAGGATTGTCTTGCATGTCTGTTGTCTGTTGTTACTCAGCCCTGGGTCTAAAAGGCATGGCATGCAGAACCTTGAAAACACACCCAAAGCCTGCCGGTCATTGCTAAAAGCTTTACGCTTTGTCCTTTGGTCATATTGTCAGCAATATTGTGTGTGTGTGAAAGGTTTTCTTTCATTTTCGTGGAGTGTTTCACACCCAAACACAGAACTGCATAGTGCATAACCAGAATGGCTGGTAGGATTGATGCAGGTGTTTGGCTGTGCTTCACAGGACCATATACACCAACCTAATGCATGTGAAGATGATCCCAAACTAGTGGCTCGATAACATCTCACCTCAAAAGTGGCAAATGAATAGAATAGAAAGAATAGAATATATACTTTTTTGATCCCGTGAGGGAAATTCAGTTCTCTGCATTTAACCCAATTTAACCGAATTAGTGAACACACAGCACACAGTGAACACACAGTGAGGTGAATCACACAACCCAGAGCAGTGAGCTGCCTGCCCAACCAGCGGCGCTCGGGGAGCAGTGAGGGGTTAGGTGCCTTGCTCAAGGGCACTTCAGCCGTGGTGGACTGGTCGGGGATCGAACCGGCAACCCTCCGGTTACAAGCCCGATGCGCTAACCAGTACACCACGGCTGCCCCGGGATAGTGTTGGATAAATTGTGGGATAGTGTTGCTTTAATGCCACAGTGCCCATGGCACACAGCACCACACAAACAATACAAGTTTAACAACACATACTGTATACACTGTGCTCCCACATATCTTCACCTATGACCACCATGTACCAACAGGCTGTCATTTCTTACTGTTCACATACAGTACTGGGCCATCTGTATTCATGTAACAGTACCAACAGGCTGTCATTTCTTACTGTTCACATACAGCACTAGGCCATCTGTATTCATGTAACCGCTACAGAGCAACTCACAGTAATGTGAGTAATTATCCAATTATGTCATCTGAGAAATATCTACGCTACCAAGGAACTCTGTGGAAGAATGCCTCTGCTGCTGAGGCTAAAACAAATGAGTACATAGACGGCCCTGCTGCATGGTGTTGAGTAC
>NC_085007.1:2165559-2168059 GCF_963854185.1 Sardina pilchardus | reverse complement strand
GTTCTCAAGCCTTGGTGTGCCACTCTTCTATGTGGTCTCAGAAGCAGTGCTGCAGTCTAATTGAAAGACATAATGTCTGTGTGTGTGTGTGTGTGTGTGTGTGTGTGTGTGTGTGTGTGCTACGATGATCAAAAGCACAGAGGAAGAGGAAGAGGAAGAGGAAGCCCAGTGGGGAGAGGAAGACCATCACCGCCTGCGCCGGGCTCCCTGCACCAGCACACAGAGCGGATTCATCAAAAGATTTGATCGATCGGGTGATTGATCAGGCTGAAGCAGGCCTGAAAGCAGCCTTTTAATTGAGCCTGGCACCCGAATGGTGATGTCTCATTAAGACATGTTAAGTGATGAAATTACCATCGAACAAGCAATTACCTCAGTGGACATGGGAGACAAACACTCTCTACCTCCAGATGCACCACGGAGCTCCAACCCAGCAGCAGTAATAGGACACACATGCCCCCAGCCTCAGATGCACCATCCAGGAGGGGTAATAGGACACACATGCCCCCAGCTTCAGATGCACCATCCAGGAGGGGTAATAGGACACACATGCCCCCTGCCTTAGATGCACCATCCAGCAGGGGTAATAGGACACACATGCCCCAGCCTTAGATGCACCATCCAGGAGGGGTAATAGGACACACATGCCCCCAGCCTTAGATGCACCATCCAGCAGGGGTAATAGGACACACATGCCCCCTGCCTTAGATGCACCATCCAGGAGGGGTAATAGGACACACATGCCCCCTGCCTTAGATGCACCATCCAGGAGGGGTAATAGGACACAAATGCCCCCAGCCTCAGATGCACCATCCAGGAGGGGTAATAGGACACACATGCCCCCTGCCTTAGATGCCCCATCCAGCAGGGGCAATAGGACACACATGCCCCCAGCCTCAGATGCACCATCCAGCAGGGGTAATAGGACACACATGCCCCCAGCTTCAGATGCACCATCCAGCAGGGGTAATAGGACACACATGCCCCCAGCTTCAGATGCACCATCCAGGAGGGGTAATAGGACACACATGCCCCCTGCCTTAGATGCACCATCCAGCAGGGGCAATAGGACACATATGCCCCAGCCTTAGATGCACCATCCAGGAGGGGTAATAGGACACACATGCCCCCTGCCTTAGATGCACCATCCAGGAGGGGTAATAGGACACAAATGCCCCCAGCCTCAGATGCACCATCCAGAAGGGGCAATAGGACACACATGCTCCCAGCCTCAGATACTGCATCCAGCAGGGGTAATAGGACACACATGCCCCCAGCTTCAGATGCACCATCCAGGAGGGGTAATAGGACACACATGCCCCCAGCCTCAGATGCCCCATCCAGCAGGGGCAATAGGACACACATGCCCCCAGCCTCAGATGCCCCATCCAGCAGGGGCAATAGGACACACATGCCCCCAGCCTCAGATGCCCCATCCAGCAGGGGCAATAGGACACACATGTCCCCAGCCTCAGATGCACCATCCAGCAGGGGCAATAGGACACACATGTCCCAGCCTCAGATGCCCCATCCAGGAGGGGTAATAGGACACACATGCCCCCAGCCTCAGATGCCCCATCCAGCAGCAGCAATAGGACACACATGTCCCAGCCTCAGATGCCCCATCCAGGAGGTATCCTGCGGCAGGAGTGGTGGTGATCCTGTATTACGAGGCTCTTAGATGTGCATATGTGTTGCAGTTCGCTTTGATAAGCACACACCAACAGACACTTACTCTCATATGTGTGCATGCTTGGTGAAGTAGAGGGGAGTCACTGATTACACTAATCATTATACAGTAGTGTTATGTGCTGTTGGTTACATTAGACCATACTAACATACTAACATGTGCTCTTGGTAACATTAGACCTTACTAACATACTAACATGTGCTCTTGGTTACATTAGACTATACTAACATACTAACATGTGCTCTTGGTTACTTTAGACCATACTAACATACTAACATGTGCTCTTGGTTACATTAGACTACAGTATAGGCTACTAACATACTAACATGTGCTCTTGGTAACATTAGACGGTAACACTAACATACTAACATGTGCTCTTGGTTGCATTAGACTATACTAACATACTAACATGTGCTCTTGGTAACAGTAGACCATACTAACATACTAACATGTGCTCTTGGTTACATTAGACTACAGTATACTAAAATACTAACATGTGTTCTTGGTAACATTAGATCATACTAACATAACAACATTAGACCATACTAACATACTAACATGTGCTCTTGGTAATAGTAGACCACATTAATATACTGTACTAACATGGTGCAGGAGCAGGAGCAGCCATGCTGAACTCATCTGTAGGGCCCTGGAAGCTCAGGTCAGCTGTACTGAGCAATGTCTCTGGGCAGATGCTGGAAAGCCAGACGGAAAATCAGCTGCCCAGTGAAGCAACCACGAGAGATTCCCAATCCCTGGTGAGGAGTCCTGCATCCACACGCTGGTCAGAACAGGCAGAGTGACAGCTCA
>NC_085007.1:2153059-2155559 GCF_963854185.1 Sardina pilchardus | reverse complement strand
AGAGAGAGAGAGAGAGAGAGAGAGAGAGCTGTGATGATCATGTAGATTACTGAGGAGAGAGCTGTGATGAACATGTAGTCTACTGAGGAGAGAGCTGTGTGATGATCATGTAGTCTACTGAGAGAGAGATAGAGAGAGAGAGAGAGGAGAGACCTGTGATGAACATGACCATGTTGCCTACTCAGTTTGTGTGCAGTACATGCTAGTGTGGGAAGACCTGTAGAGTGTGTGTGTTGATCAGTTCAAACTCAAGCGGAATCATCAACTACAGCTCATCACACTTTCTGTGGAGAATATGGGCGGCTTTGGGAAGGAGCTTTAGCCTCGTGCTATTGTGCTATTGTGCTACTAAATGCTTAGTTAAAAAGTACAATATGTCTCCCTGTTCATATGCAAAGAATAGCTTCAGATTTAGACTCATTATTGAAAACAATGTTCTCTGCAGCAATTATTTTTCTGGAATTGCATTGATGATTACTCACTTCTCGAGCCGTTTAGGATAAAGCCTGTGGCACTACATTGTTTTTTTTATTATTATTGTAAACAAATCAGTGGGGTTAATTTCCTTTTAGTCAAGCGTTAATTAAACAGTACTTTTCATTAACATTTAAATGGAGATTGGGAGAACATTGTGACAATAACATTTATTTTTACAGAAAATGCTAAAATAGGCTGCTAGAATGGTCACGGTTCAGTAAATACTCGGCTTCAGAACACACCTGCCACAGTGCGTAGTGATAAGAGCAGCCAATAGGGGGCGCCCCCACTAGCCTCCTTTGACCTGCTGGTGCTTCGGGGCCATTCTCTAATGACAGCTGTCTCCACATTTGCATTTATTCATTTACCAACCAGACACTTTCCTCCAAAGCAACTTACAAAATGAGAAAACCTTCCTAGAGTGCACGGGAGACCGTAGGTAAGAATTAATAATGCATTAAGATATTGTTGATGAGGCTAGGTGGGAGTAAAATGAAGTTTGAAAATTATACATTTCCCTAAAAACAGACTAGCAGTATTTGTCCCTAAATTAGCCTACAAACCAAACAGACATAGCTCCTTTAAAATAATGCTCCGGGTGTTAAAGAGCAGAGAGAGACTGTTTTATAACCAAGCAGTGTTCTGTTGGACCCTCCTGTGCAAAGGAAACAGATACCCAAGGAGCATTGGGAGAGTCGATTCTGTTCTGCCGTGAGTCTGGCCCAGTGTGCTCCAGATAACATTGTGAGAGTCGCCACCATAGCCCAAGGATACCTATGAACGCACCACAGGAGAGGGCTTGATTTGTAACCAGGCCGGCTCCTCCTGCTGTTGGGGAGGTGCTGCTGTGGAGGACTAGCATGACAGCGCAGGACTAAGACATCCAATGAGCTGGTCATGCCATTCTATCTGTTACTGTTATAGACAGTGAAGGACTCGCTCAGTTGTTAGGGAGATGCTGATATGCAGTGAAGGATTGGCTCAGATGTTAGGGAGACGCTCAGTGTTGGGAGGGTTACTTTAGAAATGTAATGTGTTACAGTTACAAGTTGCCCTGTTTAAAATGTAATAGTAGTGTAACTATTTGAATTACTTAATCTGAGTAACGTAACTAATTAATTTTTTATTACTTTTCTGATTTTTGAATGATATATATTTCGGCTTTGGTCTCCAGACTGCCAAGCAGTTCGGTACAAGTGCACAAGGCAGTCAGCATGGGCATTCCCAGGCTATATTGAGCCCCTTTTATGAATTAACATCACAAATTAGTGCCCTTTTCCGTGATTTGTATTTTCCAAGGAAATTTTCTAAATTTCCAGCTATGAAATGCATTTATATGAGACATTGCAGACACAGACGTGTACATTGCTGACAAACTGAAATTCAGATCGCTGCACGCACAGGCAGGCATGTACACTGATGGCGCTGTAGACGTGATAGAGCCTATCAGAAGGTCCCGTATCAAACTATGGTTGTGGATGGAAACAGGTCTTTTTACAATATTCTTTGCAAGGTTTTGCTGACAATATTGAGATGTAATTTAAATTGTAATTTTGAAAAAATTCAAAAGTACCTGTAATTGAATTACATTTTTTTCTCCAGTAACTACAATGTATTACTGTTAAATGTATTTTGTAATTAAATTACATAATCCAATTACATGTAATTCGTTACTCCCCAACACTGGAGATGCTGATATGCAGGAAAAAGACTTGTGATGATGTGCTCATGCCAAGGCGGACTCCTCCATCAGACAGTCTGTTTGTTCCACGCTGAAGACAGTGAAGGACGCGCTCTGACCTGACAGCCAGGGGGAGGCCAGGGGCAGGCTGTCAGGTGGACTGAGAGAGAGAGAGAGAGAGAGAGAGAGAGAGAGAGAGAGGTGGTGATGGTATCAGTGTGTGGATGGCAGAGGATTGGGAATGGGGGTGATGGAGGCAACACTTATGCATTGATTAGCCACTGATCATTGCTTAACCTTTTCAATTATCAACAGAAATAAATCACAGTTATATTTCCTTAT
>NC_085007.1:2143059-2148059 GCF_963854185.1 Sardina pilchardus | reverse complement strand
CCTTTTTTTCATTGCTGACATTTTCTCACAGACACAGAAGGTGAAATATGACAGATGACAGTAAGGAATTTAATAGAGTGTGCTAAGTTAAAAGAGTGTGTTAAGTTAAAAGAGTGTGTTAAGTGTGTTAAGTAAAAAGAGTGTGTTAAGTGTGTTATCTCCTCCTCTTTCATGTCTTCTCATCACTGCCTCACAATCGTCCGGCCCGCCTGCAATCGGCGTCGCTTCAGATAACAGCGGCTGCTGAATACCAGTGGTCTGGTACGCTATCTGTTGACTACTGTACCTGCTGAATACCAGTGGCCTGGTACGCTATCTGTTGACTACCTGCTGAATACCAGTGGTCTGGTACGCTATCTGTTGACTACCTGCTGAATACCAGTGGTCTGGTACGCTATCTGTTGACTACTGTACCTGCTGAACACCAGTGGTCTGGTACGCTATCTGTTGACTACTGTACTTGCTGAATACCAGTGGTCTGGTACGCTATCTGTTGACTTCTGTACCTGCTGAACACCAGTGGTCTGGTACGCTATCTGTTGACTACCTGCTGAATACCAGTGGTCTGGTACGCTATCTGTTGACTACTGTACTTGCTGAATACCAGTGGTCTGGTACGCTATCTGTTGACTACCTGCTGAATACCAGTGGTCTGGTACGCTATCTGTTGACTACCTGCTGAATACCAGCGGTCTGGTGTGCTATCTGTTGACTACCTCATGGGACGGCGTGCTCTGACGACACCCTTGGTGCTATTTACCAGTGGTCTGGTACGCTATCTGTTGACTACTGTACCTGCTGAATACCAGTGTTTGGTGTGCTATCTGTTGACTACTGTACCTGCTGAATACCAGTGGCCTGGTACGCTATCTGTTGACTACCTGCTGAATACCTGGTGTGCTATCTGTTGACTACTGTACCTGCTGAATACCAGTGGTCTGGTGCGCTATCTGTTGACTACTGTACCTGCTGAATACCTGGTGTGCTATCTGTTGACTACCTGCTGAATACCTGGTGTGCTATCTGTTGACTACCTGCTGAATACCAGTGTTCTGGTACGCTATCTGTTGACTACCTGCTGAATACCAGTGGTCTGGTGTGCTATCTGTTGACTACCTCATGGGACGGCGTGCTCTGACGACACCCTTGGTGCTATTTACCAGTGGCCTGGTACGCTATCTGTTGGAGACGCTCTGACGACACCCTAGGGTGCTTAGTGACTGAACACACAGCGGTGGACGGTTGCAGCTTGTTGAGCTCAGCGGAGCGCAGTCCAACGCACCGCAGCACACACTGCGTCCCACAGCGGAGCCGAGCTGTCGCCGTCTTTTTGTGCTCGTTAGCGCCGGTGTCGTTTTGTGCTCGTTAGCGGCACAAATTGTCTGCTGCGCCCCTGAGCGATGTGTGCATGGAGAAGCAGGTGTGTGCTTAACCTGAAGATGAAGATCGGCGCTGAGATGTCCTGAGGAGAGGAGGAGGAGAGAGGTGAGGAGAGATGAGGGGAGAGGAAAGGAGAAGAGGAGAGGAGAGGAGAGGAGAGGAGAGGAGAGAAGAGGAGAGATGAGGGGAGGAGAGGAGAGGAGAGGAGAGAGGTGAGGAGAGATGAGGGGAGAGAAAAGGAGAAGAGGAGAGGAGAAGAGAGGGGAGGGGAGGAGAGGAGAGATGAGGGGAGAGGAAAGGAGAAGAGGAGAGGAGAGGAGAGGAGAGGGGAGGAGAGGGGAGAAGAGGAGAGATGAGGGGAGGAGAGGAGAGGAGAGAGGTGAGGAGAGATGAGGGGAGAGGAAAGGAGAAGAGGAGAGGAGAGGGGAGGGGAAAGGAGAAGAGGAGAGGGGAGGAGAGAGGGTGGTTTCTGGCGTCTGTCTCTCCTGTTTACTGGTCTGTGTTTAGTGTCCTGTCCTTCCTCATATGTGGAGCACGCAGGAGACACACGTGGCTGATTTCTCAGCAGGAGAACACACTCAAATGAGGTTCCCCACGCAGGGGGCCCCCAAACAAGATCATGGCAACATCATCAATATGCTAATGGCTAAGCATGTGTCAAGCTTTTGGTGAGCTCTTAAAGAGTCCCTTCCCCTGGTTAACCGTCTCACCACAATGCTTTTGGTGAGCTCTTGAAGAGTCCTTTCCCCTGGTTAACTCTCCCACTGCAGTGTGCTTTTGGTGAGCTCTTATAGAGTCCCTTCCCCTGGTTAACTCTCCCACTGCAGTGTGCTTTTGGTGAGCTCTTATAGAGTCCCTTCCCCTGGTTAACTCTCCCACTGCAGTGTGCTTTTGGTGAGCTCTTGAAGAGTCCTTTCCCCTGGTTAACTCTCCCACTGCAGTGTGCTTTTGGTGAGCTCTTATAGAGTCCCTTCCCCTGGTTAACTCTCCCACTGCAGTGTGCTTTTGGTGAGCTCTTATAGAGTCCCTTCCCCTGGTTAACTCTCCCACTGCAGTGTGCTTTTGGTGAGCTCTTATAGAGTCCCTTCCCCTGGTTAACTCTCCCACTGCAGTGTGCTTTTGGTGAGCTCTTATAGAGTCCCTTCCCCTGGTTAACTCTCCCACTGCAGTGTGCTTTTGGTGAGCTCTTATAGAGTCCCTTCCCCTGGTTAACTCTCCCACTGCAGTGTGCTTTTGGTGAGCTCTTATAGAGTCCCTTCCCCTGGTTAACTCTCCCACTGCAGTGTGCTTTTGGTGAGCTCTTATAGAGCCCCTTTGGCTAGTCTCCTACTGCACTCTGCTTTGGGCTGATCTCTTAGAAGAGTCAAATGACCGGCGCTTGGCGCTTCTAGTGTTAAAAGAGTCTGGTTAGCTCTCTGGCTCGGTGAGTCGGTGTTGAAGGGGAGATGCTTCTGCTCGGTGAGTCGGTGTTGAAGGGGAGATGCTTCTGCTCGGTGAGTCGGTGTTGAAGGGGAGATGCTTCTGCTCGGTGAGTCGGTGTTGAAGGGGAGATGCTTCATGGCTTCTGCTCCACTTGCTCTGATTGACAGATGGACGTGTCCTGTGAGCGTCTGCTCGTCGCTCTGCTGTCGGAGGACACGGCGGCTGGCCATCCAGAGGGCCGGAGGATGGACGTGAGATGAGATATGTGTGTGTGTGTGTGTGTGTGTGTGTGTGTGTGTGTGTGTGTGTGTGTGTGTGTGTGTGTGTGTGTGTGTGTGTGTGTGCAGATGGTCTACCGACCCCCTGGTTGTTGAGATGAGATAACGCAGATGTGAGGAGGGCACGGAGGAGAGGAACCAGAGAAGAAGAAGTAAATGTGTGCCTTCACTGTAAGTGATGATGGGAGTGCATACTATACCTTTAAGTGATGGTATGAGTGCATACTATACCTTTAAGTGATGGTATGAGTGCATACTATACCTTTAAGTGATGATGGGAGTGCATACTTTACCTTTAAGTGATGGTATGAGTGCATACTTTACCTTTAAGTGATGATGGGAGTGCATACTTTACCTTTAAGTGATGGTATGAGTGCATACTATACCTTGTGCATGTTTTTGTTCTCCAGTGTGATTTCACATGTTTTCCAGTGTGATTTCACTTCTATGACTGGTTTTCATCAAACAATTCCCCAGGGGCAGTTGTTTCTGCTGGCATTGAGCCAGTTGCTCCTACTGTATATTGATATCGTTTCAAGAAGAAGGCCTCTCTCTCTCTCTCTCTCTCTCTCTCTCTCTCTCTCTCTCTCTCTCTCTCTCTCTCTCTCTCTCTCTCTCTCTCTCTCTCTCTCTCTCTCTCTCTCTCTCTCTCTCTCTCTCTCTCTCTCTCTCCTCTGCCTTGGTCCCTGCAGTGTGCAAATGCAGAACAGACTGTAAAAGTGTGACATGATATGCAGGGCTGTTGCCATTGTCTGTGGGAACTCCAGAAAGTTACGTGGACAGGACACCATGTCGTGTTTCTGTAAAGTTTCAGCTCAGCTTTGTTAGCAATGATCGGCCCCTCCGCTGAAAGAGGACAGCAGCAGAACAGAACAATGGCTATTGTGTGAGCACCGGGCGCTCTGGGTTTGGGTCGGACCCCTGCGCTGGCACCGGTTCCGTCGGAGCGCCGGAAGAACGAGCGATAAGAGCAGACTCGTCTTTTTCCCTCGTCTGAGATAAATTGATGTGACAGTGCGAGATCGCTCCCATGCAGCCGCACATCTGCGGGCTTAATCAAGATTTATCAGGCCAATTACACGTCAAATGCTTCCCTCGCTCAACATCTGGGGCTTCCTCTGTGTGATGGAGACGGAGAGAGAGAGGGAGAGAGAGAGAGAGAGAGAGGGAGAGGGAGAGAGAGAGGGAGTTAAGTGAGTGAGTCAGAGAGAGATGGAGGTGAAGAGAGAGTAAGTTAGTGAGAGAGAGAGAGATGCAGAGAGGGAGAGAGGGAGGTGAAGAGAGAGTAAGTGAGTGAAAGGGAGATGCAGAGAGGGAGAGAGAGGAGGTATGCGAGTGAGTGAGTGAACTTCCATGTCTGAGGCTGAAGGTAAGCAGCTTCGATTTGATTGGCTGTCACTCACAGCGTTGGAGATGTCGGCCAGGCTCGTCAGGGTAGGCAGCGCGGGCGTTTAAGCTAATTACACTTAGCGCGTGTGTGTGTGTGTGTGTGTGTGTGTGTGTGTGTGTGTGTGTGTGTGTGTGTGTGTGTGTGTGTGTGTGTGTGTGTGTGTGTGTGTGTGTGTGTACTTAGCGTCCGGCTGCATCCAGGGTTCAGTGCAGCAGGAGTGCACTAATTGCATTAGAGAAAGGGGAGGATTTGCACTGCTGATTGAGTGATTTGGCCAGTCACGTCAGTGAGTGGCCAGATTCACTGCCTTCCCTCCTGTGTGTGTGTGTGTGTGTGTGTGTGTGTGTGTGTGTGTGTGTGTGTGTGTGTGTGTGTGTGTGTGTGTGCAGATGGTCTACCGACCCCCTGGTTGTTTATGAGATTGAGTTGTCAGCCGGGAATCAGTCATGTTTAGGAGCCTGCGTCTCTATCTTCTCCATCAACCTCCTCTCTCTCTCTCTGTGTGTGTGTGTGTGTGTGTTTTATGCATG
>NC_085007.1:2123059-2138059 GCF_963854185.1 Sardina pilchardus | reverse complement strand
CGTTGCATAGGCTTCTTCAAGAACCGTGGTTGCCTACCGCCGGTTCTTGCCTGATCAGGTTGCTGAACATGCCTACACACACACGTTGGTGGCATTCTGTTAAAATTTGAATCTAAAACAGCTGCTCTTGACTCTATCTGGACATCGGCTATGGGCATAACATTCATTCAAACATCACTTCTGAGTTAATAGCACTGGCATGGCCATGCTCATGCGGTTATTTCATCATTTCCCAACAACAGCAACAACGCACGGGTAATGTGTCTAATAATGCCATTAGCTGCAAGTCAAATGCCTTTCCCCTTCACTCTTTTACTTTGCAAAGTCAGTAAAAAGCGCAAACTGCACGGGCCTGATTCTACATCATCGCCAATCTAACATGCTCTACCTGCATCACCGTAATTGGGCAACAAGTTTCTTGAAAAACATTGCTTGTACGGGCACTGAACTAGTCATGTAAACTCGAGAATAAACTGTACATATCCACATAATGTAACTGTACCTCTCCACATCATGTAAACTACAGGAATATACCGTAGATATCCACATCATGTAAAACACAGGAATATACCGCATATATCCACATCTTATAAACTACAGGAATAAACTGTAAACATCCACATCATGTAACTGTACATATCCACATCATGTAAACTACAGGAATATAGATGGTACATATACACACTATGTAAACTACAGGAAAAAATGGTAGATATCCAAATCATGTAACTGTACATATCTACATCATGCAAACTACAGAAATATACCGTAGATATCCACATCATGCAAACTACAGGAATATACCGTACATATCCACATCATGTAAACTACAGGAATATACTGTACCAGGCTTGTGCACAATTCCGAATTTTAGAATTTGCCTCCATTCAATTCATGAGTTGGAATTTGAATTGAATTGGCCCCACCCCACAGGAAGTTGAATTTGAATTGGAATTGGAATGACAGGAAGTGGAATTCAATTCATGGCAATTCAAAACAAATTCACATGTCACATAACAGGAAGAATGTGTTGAATCTCACATACATTCAGTTCAGGGAAAATGACATTGGAAATGTAATTGATT
Source organism: Sardina pilchardus (assembly GCF_963854185.1). Lineage (NCBI taxonomy): Eukaryota > Metazoa > Chordata > Actinopteri > Clupeiformes > Clupeidae > Sardina > Sardina pilchardus. The sequence goes on along the minus strand of NC_085007.1, from coordinate 2,136,974 downwards.
ACTGTTTTCAATTATAAATTGTGTGTTTGTTGAGATCATATCTGACATTTTGTGAAACTTAATTGTTAAACACTGCAAAAAAGGGTGTCTAAAAACAAGATAAAAACACTAAATCTGAGGTAAAAGGTACTCAAAACAAGAGAAATTTTCTGTCCATGCAGCAAGATAATTTCACTTGACAAGATTTTGTGAATTAAGATAAATAAAAAAAAAATCTAGCAATAAGCATGTCTACAGAGGTATTTGGAAACTTAACATAAGCTGAAATTGCTGTTTTTAAGATTACTTATAAATATAATTTTTACATCCCCAAAATAAGTAAAATATACTTAATATGAGCATAAAATGCTGGTTGTAAAATGAGGTTACTTAAATCTAAACAGCCTCAGATTATATTCCTTTTTTTTGGAAGAATATTTTCTGGACTTTTTGCCTTTATTCAGATAGGACAATGAAGATAGACAGGAAGCGGGTAGGTGAGTGAAAGAGTTGGGGAGAGATTCGGATATGACCGCAGGTGAGATTCGAACCGGGTCTCCGTGGGTAGTTGGAAGAGTACAAGATACTAATGCTGTAACCTGTTGCGCCACAGTACCACAGTTTGTGACAAGTCTATAAGTTGTTATAAGCATAAACTGCTGTTTTAAGATGATATCTTAAATCTTAAATGTCATCTTAAATTAAGTCTAATTTTCTTGTCACTTAATCTTAAAACAAGCTTTATTTTGATGAGAATTTGAGGGAGAGATGTAAAATATCTCATTTTAACAGTATTTACCTCATTTTAAGATTTCATGCCTATTTGAGACAAAAAAAGATGTGCTTGATTTAAGATAGTGTAAAGTTGAACACTTACGTAAAGTAAGAAATTCACGCTTCAAACAATATAAATGATCTAACACTTCTAATCTATTTTTTTTTATCTTGATAAGAATCAAATAATTTGCAGCGTACCCTTATGTTATGTATATGAATTGATTTGAATTTCATTGAATTTCAATTCTACTTCCCTTAATTCAAATTCGAATTGTAATTCTGCATCCTGTTTTTGACCTCAATTCAAATTCAATTCAAACTCAAGAATTGAATTGGAATTTAGGAGTCATTCTCAATTCAATTCTGAATTTTGCACAAGCCTGTACTGTACATATAGAGGCTATTTCCAGTGTCATCCTGGGTCATCATGTCTTCCTGGATTTGCTGAGGTTTTCTCAGAACAGTTTGTCATAATTTGCTTTGTCATAAAGTGTTTTTTTTAATTTTTTTTTTTTTATTTAAAACCCAATGGAGTAACTTTTCCCTCTACCCTTGAGGGAGAACGGTGGTGTGAGCTAAGGGATCAGAACCGTACGCCATATACAAGCTGATAACCAACCACCACCCTAAATGCAGCTCCTCCATCAGCACCAGGACAGATGAGCAGAACTGGTGCTGATGGTGTTGGTAGGAGAGAACTACTCCAAACTGAAAAGCTCTCCATCCTGAATAGAGCTCCTCCTCCACCATGAATAGAGCTCCTTCTCCACCCTGAATAGATCTCCTCCTCCCTAAATAAAGCTCCTCCACCCTGAATCGAGCTCCTCCATCCTGAGGGGAAACTAGCGAAGCGAGCCCAAGGCGAGGCAGTAATCAGCAGCTAACGGCTCACTAGCGACGTCTAGCCCAGTCTGTTTGTTTATGCGTTGTCACGGCAGCGTATCTCTCCTCTACGGGAGGCTCCGTAATGAGAAATAAATAAGGTTCTCAGGGCCTCAGAGTCCTGCTCTCCTTTTTAGAAAGCATCCAGAGCCCACGGCCGACTGTGGACCAGGAATATACCTGAGAGCAGCAGGGAGGGCCAGAGTGTTATTACACTATTACTACAAAGAGGCCTTCGTCAACAGCAGAGAGGGCCAGAGTGTTATTACACTATTACTACAAAGAGGCCTTCACCAAGAGCAGGGAGGGCCAAAGTGTTATTACACTATTACTACAAAGAGGCCTTCACCAAGAGCAGGGAGGGCCAAAGTGTTATTACACTATTACTACAAAGATGCCTTCACCAAGAGCAGGGAGGGCCAAAGTGTTATTACACTATTACTACAAAGAGGCCTTCCCAAGCAGCAGCACTCTCCCCTACATCATGCTACCAGGAACCTGAGCAAGGAAAATACTTTGTTTGGCAACATGGTAGACAGTTCAGTTTTATGGCGAAATGTTGTTTGGTGAAGCTAGATGTAAAAGTCATAATGTAAACACCACTTTTTTCTCCACAGAATCCTGTACGAACTCTAAAGGTTTTCTCAAATGTGCTAAATGTGTCTTTTGTGAGGATATATTTTATTACAGTATTTTCTCACATCCTCATTCTTTTCTGCTCATATTTATCTCTCAGTAAGCTGTCACAACGGTAAAATGTGTGTGCAAGATCCGGGATGCCAGCTTCTTTACCTCAACATGAAATACAGGGATGGAGTGAGTTTGGCATCATTCCTCCAAGGCCTTGTCTTCCAATGACATCAGGCAATAACCAATTCTGCACGTCACAGAAGAGCTTGGACACTGTAGTGTCATGGCATTCCTGAGGTCATTTGTCAGTCCAGTAAAGCTGTCCCTGCGGTCATCAATCAAAGGCCCATCATGCTCCAGCGATGACAAGATAGGAGGCCCAGCACCTTGTTAAATCCATCCAGCTTGATCCAGCTGACTCTTTCTTACGCCGGCCTGGCCAGGTTAATGCATTTATTTTTCACTCCTCTTTATGAGTTTTCCAATAAAGCTGCTATTATGTCTGATGGAATTATCGCTGTTTCTCCTCGTGCTTATCAATTGGACAGCAGCCTCCATCTCCCCCTCCAAAGCAAACGCAGCGTGTGTGTTCAGATGCCACCGTGTGACACTAGGGAGCTGCTCTCCTCCACTCAGAGCTTCAGCACTTTGCTGAGGAAAAGGAGCTGACCATAGCAGCCATAAATAAGGAGAAACAGGAAACCGTCATAAAATTAAACAGCGCAACCGCTAACTCCTCATCTAATGACCCGAGCGCTTTGTTTACGCGCTGCGTTGGGACGCAGCCATTACCCCTTTCTGCCACTTTCCTCTTAGTTTTAATTGCATGTCGTAAAAAAATTACTCATTATGCATCTTGTCAGCATCACTGCACTCTCGAATGTGCACAGCCATATCTGATGCCCCCCTCCTCACACACACACACACACACACACACACACACACACACACACATATATAATCACACACACACACCCTTCCCTTTCCTGGTATGTGTGTGTGTGTGTGTGTGTGTGTGTGTGTGTGTGTGTGTGTGTGTGTGTGCATGTGTGTGTGTGTGTGTGTGTGTGTATGTATATGTTGCAGTATGATAGCAGATGACCAAGGGAGGCCCCCTTAGCAGGTGATGCCCACGTAACCTTTGCAGATGAGATGGTCTCTCATTAGACTGTCTGGAGAAGGCCATGCTACACACACACACACAAACACACCTCTCTCTCTCTGCCCACACACACACACACACACACACACACACACACACACACACACACACACACACACACACATACACACACTCAAACACCATACACTACACACACACACACACACACACACACACACACACACACACACCCCTCTCTGGCTGTGGGCCGCTGAATCTGTCTCCATTTATGGCCCCTGCAGCAGAGAGGGGAGAATCTTCATGCAAATATAATGATGGATGCAGCTGCTGATGGTGAGGACATCTGTCTCCTCCTCCCGACTCAGTCAGGGTATGTGCGTGTGTGTCTCAGGGTGTGTGTGTGTGTGTGTGTGTGTGTGTGTGTGTGTGTCTCTTCCTCCCTGACTCAGTCAGGGTGTGTGTGTGTGTGTGTGTGTGTGTGTGTGTGTTCCTCCCCGACTCAGTCAGGGTGCTGAAAACCCTGCCTCGGCATGACAGTTGTAGCGTTGAAATAACACGGACGAGAGGGACATTATCTCCGGTGCGTGAGGTCTGTGCCCTCAGACAATGACACCATACACCACACACACACACACACACACACACACACACACACACACACCCACACACACACACACACACATTATCTGCGGCGCGCGAGGTCTGTGCCCTCGGACAACTGACATTAGGAGGCTGTCAGCGCACGCCACACATCTGCTCGGCAGCTCTGCGCTGTGATTGGTGGGCTCAGGAGCTTTATTTGCACTGAGTCAACTTCTCCAGCAGTGTGAGCTCACGGCAGTGCCGCCGCTGTGGTTTATAGTGTTTTGTTCACAGGGATGTTCATACAGCATGCAGGTGTCTGATGAACACAAGAGGAGCTCACCATGTCGGTCACACTGACTTGTGGCCACAGCTACAGATGCTGACCGACGATAGGAGCTGAATAAAGGGGAACGTTTGAAGAGCTTGGCATCACAGATCAAAGCCACGCTGGAACACTCCACGCATATTAAAGATCCTTAAGCTGATCCATATGTCATCTTTAATTGAGCGCTTTTTTCCACCTTCATCTAACCTTGATGCATTTGTGTGTGTTGTGTGTGTGCGTGTGTGCGTGCGCGCACGCATATGATAGAGCTTGAGTGTGCATATGTTGGGAGTATGTAAGTGTGTGTGTGAGAGAGAGTGGAGAGTGAGAGAGAGACAAAAAGAGAAAGAGAGAGGGGGGGATATAGATAAATAAATAGAAAGAGAGACAGAGGGGGGAGAGAGAGAGAGAGAGAGAGAGAGAGAGAGAGAGAGAGAGAGAGAGAGAGAGAGAGGTGCATTGATGGTGAAACTCCAGCACCATGGACAGCGCTCTAGTAGTCTCGGCGCTGTCCGCGGCAGAAGCTTCCAGTCAGACAACATGCTGTGCAGTGTTTCAGTCGGACGGCAGAGAGAGCCTTTGCCCCGGCGAGTGCGATCATGTCATCCGTGCGTTTGCATTCACATACGGACATTTGCCTATGACCTGGGAAAATAAACAAACGAGCAAAAAAAAAAAAAAAAAAATCATTATACCGCCAATAATTGAGTAGGCTATTTATTTTAAAATAAATATCAGCGACGACCCTTGTTGCTTTAGTAATAAATACAAATGACACCAAATCAGTCATCAGCACATTCACAGATATGTAAAGGTACCTGGCAGACGACCAGGAGAGTGGAGTTCAGGAATAGAATGAGTGTTTCGCAACCGAGGCTTTCTTCGTCCCTGCTCCCGATTCCCCCCTCTCCCCCTCTCCGTTCCCCACTCTTGATGTGGTCCAGACCCTCCCCTCACTGTCTGGCACAACCGTCCTCTATAATACAAAACTGTATTCTCAGCGCCTCCCCCTACTTTCTCTCCGTTTTGCGCCTTCTCTCGCTCTCTCTCCCTTTCTCTCTCTCTCTCTCTCTCTCTCTCTCTCTCTCTCTAGTCTGCGTGTCTCCGTCTCCCTTCCCTGACATCCTCCACCCTGCGCTTGTCCACCTGACCGCCGACGCCTTCTCCACGGACTCCCCAGGTCTGATCGAGGCTTGGCGATCGTTTTGAGAGCCACCGGGATATTGCACCGCGATTCGCTGCCGCCCTTGTTTCCCTCCGGACATTTTCAGCTCAGTTGCGGCAGGCGCCTGGAAGACCGATGGTGAGAGTGTAGCCGAAGCCACGGATCTCTGTCTCCCGAGCATGAGAGGGGCGGCCAACTCATCCGCAACCCAGAATCCGAGACCGACAGAGCAGCATGAGCCTGGGATACGTAAGCTCCAGCAGAAGTTTGCCGGGAAAATAAACCGCCTCGGACCACAAATACCTGCCACGGGAGAACGCCAGTTTTAGGTAAGAACAGACTTTGCGTTTGCAGAATTTCGGGGGGGAAATTGATTTTGTTTTCTGTCTCGGAGCTACTGGACTGTGCAGGAGCCCGCGTGTTAGTTATGGCGATGTTGCACGATCAGCAAGGTGCAGCGCGATTAGCAAGCACGCGTTTTGGCTTCGCCTGACCTTAGGGCAGTTTTGTGCTCAAGGTAATTCGGTAATGTGTCGGGATGTGTTTGTAGTTCACAGTCTAAGGTTTACATGTGAAGTTGGGGCTCGTCTATGGTGCAGATGCTGTCCATTTAAGACGCTTCATAAAGAGAAGTGGTTTCTATCGACATTTACTTCTCAGTTGGACACGAAACAAATGGATTTGAATGAGAAACGAGACGAGAAAGCTGATGCGGAGAGATTGTGAATGAGGTAGTGGAGAGAGAGAGAGAGAGAGAGAGAAAGAGAGAAAGATAGAGAGAGGGAGAAAGAGAGAACCACAGAGGGGGAGCATCTGTTTTCAGTCCACGATCAGGTCCTTTCCTGTCCACGCGTAGTTCCTTTTCAGATGCACCGTCCTTGGTTCCGCCGGATTTTCGGTAGACCGTTAGAATATGTGGCCCCGACCCCCAGCTCTACTGTATCGGTTACGGGGCTAAAGAAGCAGTGGCACAGCGCGCAGCACTCAAACAATCATTACTGATGCAGTGCACTATAGGACGGGGCACACACATACCTGGCTGATATACCTTTAGCCATTTAACATTGCGCCGGGTTACAGTGACACGTAGCAGGTAAAGCAACGAGATAAACGCACAAACATGGCCGGGGTTCTTGGGAATGTATACATATTCTGGATTATTCTCTCTCTCTCTCTCTCTCTCTCTCTCTCTCTCTCTCTCTCTCTCTCTCTCTCTGACTCTCTATCTGGGTACTGTCCTAAAATTTAAATGGTTCTTCTTTTGATTATGCAAACGATGTGTCCGTGGGAGCAGCCCAGTAAAACGGCAATGTTCTCTAAATAAACTTCAACTTCATATGTAGTTTCATCCATCCGATTCCACCGAACTTGTGTACATGCGCTTCTGACGTCTAACTGCGGGGGGAGCTCGCGCACTTTTGCGCTGAGGCTTCCACTTGGACTTTAGAAACGAGCTAATTGAGCGATTATGAACGATACAAACTAGTCTTGCTATGCGATGAATGTTTTTTTTCCTCCATCTTAATTAGACTACTCTTTTAAATGACTTTTCGTGCCATTGGCCGTGCCTGCTCACCCCTGTCAGTGCCATTGCTGTGTTACTTTCTAGGCTTTCAAACAAGGTGATTCAGAACAAACTACTATCAGATTGACCATTGCCGGCCACGCCATGTTTCACACTCACAGTCTGAGACAGATGTTGCGTAACAGCCTCCTGCACTGCATGCCTAATCACGGTGGTTTCCACAAGCCCTGCACTAGCTTCCTGTAGAGAGATAAACAAGATTCTGTTCAGTGTGTTTATTTCAGTAGTGTGCACACTACAATATTCACATGGTTAGCTTGTAGTTCATTTCAGTAGTGAGTACACTACAATATTCACATGGTTAGTTTGTTCATTTCAGTAGTGAGTACACTACAATATTCACGTGGTTAATTTGTTCATTTCAGTACTGTGTATACTACATATTCACATGGTTAGCTTGTAGTTCATTTCAGTAATGTGTACACTACAATAATCACATGGTTTGTTTGTTCATTTCAGTAGTGTGTATACTACAATATTCACATGGTTAGCTTGTAGCTTATTTCAGTACTGTGTATACTACATATTCACATGGTTAGCTTGTAGTTCATTTCAGTAATGTGTATACTCCATATTCACATGGTTAGCTTGTAGTTTATTTCAGCAGTGTGTGTACTCCATATTCACATGGTTAGCTTGTAGTTTATTTCAGCAGTGTGTATACTCCATATCCACATGGTTAGCTTGTAGTTTATTTCAGCAGTGTGTGTACTCCATATTCACATGGTTAGCTTGTAGTTTAATTCAGCAGTGTGTGTACTCCATATTCACATGGTTGGCTTGTAGTTTATTTCAGCAGTGTGTGTACTCCATATTCACATGGTTAGTTTGTTCATTTCAGCAGTGTGTGTACTCCATATTCACATGGTTAGCTTGGTGGGCCTGCTTGGCAGTGGGCTGGTGCATGATGGATGGGCCTGTGTGAGTGTGTTGCTGTTGCACATGCGTGTGGTGTTAATACTGGAGAACGCATGGAGGGCAAAACAGCATACGCAAGCACACTTCCTAAAGCAAATGCCAGCCGTCGCTCCAGGCCACTACCCTGCCCTATTACTGCTGACCCTGTGCTCCAGATGCCTTTACGAAAGACTGGCAAGGTGTGTGTGTGTGTGTGTGTGTGTGTGTGTGTGTGTGTGTGTGTGTGCGCGCACGCCTGTGTGTATACACAACAGCATAATGTTACTCGCGGGTTTGTGTGGTGTACCTCTGCGATGGATTGATTGCTTCCCCATGTTGCTGTGATTCACAAAGGCAAATCAAGGTCTACTGCTCAGAGGCTGAGCCCTTGGCGGTGGAGCTGGTGGTGGAGTCGGTGGTGGTGGTGGTGGTGGTGGTGGAGGTGGTGGAGCTGGTGGTGGAGTCGGTGGTGGTGGTGGTGGTGGTGGTGGAGGAGGAGGTGGTGGTGGTGGAGGAGGAGGAGGAGGCAGCCTGGCCAAGCACAGAGAGACAGGCAGTAGAGTGACTAGGTCTGAACTCGCTGTGGCGTGGACAAGAATATCAAGCACAGACCTCTTTTGGCAGGGGGAATAATAGCCCCTGTTTCTCATTGGCAGGAACAGGCCCCGTGTTGAACCCGGAGAGGATGTGGAGAGAGAGAGAGAGTGTGTGTGTGTGTGTGTGTGTGTGTGTGTGTGTGTGTGTGTGTGTGTGTGTGTGTGTGTGTGTGTGTGAGTGTGTGCGTGTGTGTGTGAGAGAGAGAGGGAGAGAGGCTCGCAGCTGTAAGGGCCAGACGTCGGCTACATTGCTGTGAATACTCTTATTTTTGTCCTCACACTCCCTCTGAAACGGGTCCCTTTTAAAAAGCAGACGCACGGACACAAGCGATGTTTAAATCATGTGGCTTGTGTGCTGCTGATCTTAGAGCAGGACCCAGCTGTGGATTAATTATTTGTTTGAGTGTTTCTTGACTGACTCAGAGTGTGTGTTTGACTGCTGATAGGAACTGTGAGGGTTGACTTGATTGCTGCTTGGCAGGCAGAGTTAGGCAGAAAAGTCTTGTACGCCGTCGTTCAAAAAAGCTCCTCTCTTTTGGAATGCTTAAATATGTACGCAGGGAATTTGATTTCCCTGGCTCTGGGTACATCTGAATAAGCGAGGCAACAAAAAGCTTGTCATCCCTGGTATCAAAGGGGAATTTTTTTGGGCTAATGTGGAAAGCTAATATTTGTGGCTGTTCCCTCAGATGGGTGCCTGTGCCTCTGCTGTTGTGGTGTGTGTGTATGCAAATGAGAAACACACACATCTGGAGGAGCTCAGCGGGACGCCGGTCTTATCGGCCAGGAGGGCCCGGCGATCAGTGGATCAGAGTGGATCTCCTCATGAATGAATCATGTCCTGCAGCAGAAGAGTAATAGAGACGCACAGATCAATAATTTACTGACCAACTACATGAGCCTCACTCCCAGAGACGCCGTCAGGACGAGAAGAGAGAGGACTGCTCTCACGAGGTGTGACCAGACTACTGAGAGAGAGAGGGATAGAGAGAGAGAGAGAGAGAGAGAGAGAGAGAGAGAGAGAGAGAGAGAGGGAGAGAGAGAGAGAGAGAGAGAGAGAGAGGGAGATGTATGTGTGGTGAGGGCCTGCAGTTGTCTCATTTTGTTTCATCACTCCAAGCCACAGTCTAATGTATTATGTGTACAGTATGTGCTCTCTCTCTCTCCCTCTCTCTATTTCTCTATCTCTCCTTCTCTCTCTCTCTCTCGCTCTCTCTATCTCTATATATATCCCTTTCTCTCTCTCTATTTCTCTATCTCTCCTTCTCTCTCTCTATCTCTATATACAGTATATCCCTTTCTCTCTCTCTCTCTCTCTCTCTCTCTCTATATATATATATATATATATATACAGTATATATACTGTATATATATGTATACATATCCCTCTCTCTCTCTCTCTCTCCTTCCTCCTCTCTGTGGGTATGTTTGTGAGAAACGGAGAGAGTGATAAAAAGATAGATATATATAAATTAAGTCTATAGGGGAAGCATATAGAGGATGGTGTGAATGGTCTTCAGGAGAAAGATTTGTATTTAAGAAGGCCGTGCAGAGAGAGGAAGGTGGATGAGATGTGGAACTCCAACTCTCCACTGCTGGAGTTCTACTCTAGCTCACTAGCCATGGGGTGCAGAATGCACTGAAATGGATTAGGGATGAAACAGGAAGCAGCCGCTCTGTTGGGGCAGTCGTGGTGATTGGTGTTGATCGAAACTCAGTTCTCTCTCAGTCGAATTCGCTCAGTGCTAACCAATCAGAAGTCATTCTTTGATGATGTATCGATCAAGACCGATCTCCACCCACCTGTTTAGAGATGCTGCCTATTTATAGCCACCACCCCGTCATCTTCCATCACAGCGCTCCTGGAGCCAGTGCAGCACTCTGAGACCATGTAGCGCTTTGAGACGGTGGAGCCAGTGTTTTGAGACCATGGAGCCAGTGCTTTGAGACGGTGGAGCCAGTGCTTTGAGATGGTGGAGCCAGTGTTTTGAGATGGTGGAGCCAGTGTTTTGAGATGGTGGACCCAGTGTTTTGAGACGGTGGACCCAGTGCAGTGCTTTGAGACAGTGGAGCCAGCGCTTTGAGATGGTGGAGCCAGCTCTTTGGGACAATGACAGTGGAGCCAGTGCTTTGAGACAATGTAGCCATGCAGCGCTTTGAGACAGTGGAGCCAGTGCTTTGAGACGGTGGAGCCAGTGCTTTGAGACAAGCCTCCAACCCAGTGACCGATCCAAGTAGGCTTAAAGGCTGTCGGAAAAGCTATTCTTTTAGTTTTCTTTTAAAAGCCACTGCAGGTAAGTATTCACTGGCTTTTCTGAAAGCCATCAAAGGTAAGTATTCCTCAGTGCTGAGTGAGGTGGACCATTCCCCGATACCCTCCACCACTCCCCTGGCCTGTCTCCATGGTGATGCACGTGCTCTGTGTGTGCCGACACTCTCTGCTCTCCAGAGTCCTGACCCCCGCTGGACCCTGTAGACTGTAGACCGGCACCATGGCATGTGTGTGTTCCAGAGCGCCCTGGTGCACGATGCTGCCCTGGAGCCCTGGAGGCTGTAGACCATGTTGCCCATAGCGGCTCTTCCTCTTCCTCCGTGAGTAGCGACTCCTTCCTCTTCCTCCGTGAGTAGCGGCTCTTCCTCTTCCTCCTCTTCCTCCGTGAGTAGCGGCTCTTCCTCTTCCTCCTCTTCCTCCGTGAGTAGCGGCTCTTCCTCTTCCTCCGTGAGTAGCGGCTCCTCCTCTTCCTCCTCTTCCTCCGTGAGTAGCGGCTCCTCCTCTTCCTCCTCTTCCTCCGTGAGTAGCGGCTCCTCCTCTTGGTCCTCTTCCTCCGTGAGTAGCGGCTCCTCCTCTTCCTCCGTGAGTAGCGGCTCTTCCTCTTCCTCCGTGAGTAGCGGCTCCTCCTCTTCCTCCGCGAGTAGCGGCTCTTCCTCTTCCTCCTCTTCCTCCGTGAGTAGCGGCTCTTCCTCTTCCTCCGTGAGTAGCGGCTCTTCCTCTTCCTCCTCTTCCTCCGTGAGTAGCGGCTCCTCCTCTTCCTCCGTGAGTAGCGGCTCCTCCTCTTCCTCCTCTTCCTCCGTGAGTAGCGGCTCTTCCTCTTCCTCCGTGAGTAGCCGCTCCTCCTCTTCCTCCGTGAGTAGCGGCTCTTCCTCTTGGTCCTCCGTGAGTTTCTGGAGCGTCCAGAGAGGCAACTTGCAGCTGGACGAGTTGGGGCTCAGAGATGTCGTCCCGCCGCTCCATTTCTCGGACAGCGAGGCGGAAATTGAAGTGGCGGTTCTCCCGTCTCGAGGGGTGGAGGTCGTGCCCGGCTGCTGACTGACCCACACTTCCTCTCAGAAGCAACGCCGGCCAGCTGACTGACCCACACATCCTCTTCGGCGCTCGTCCTGTGTGGCATGACTCATCACTCCTGGCTCTGATGGGGTCACCTGAACAGCTGTGTCCTCGTTTGACCACAAAGCAGAAGCCAGAAGCTTTCTCACTGGCTAGTAGAGGCTACTGTATCTCTCTGGCTAGTAGCGGCTACTGTTTCTCTCTGGCTAGCGGAGGCCCACTTCTCCTCATTTTAAAAACTGGACATCACTAGTACCTTTAGTAGCTTGCTCTGAACTTTCAGTTTCGTGTCAGTAAGAACGTCAGTGGAACTGTCTCAAGTTGTCCTTCAGAGAAGCAAAGTTCCGTTCATAAGCACACGCTTTATTCAGCTAATCGCGTCTTCACAGAGTTGGCCTCAGTTTTCTGTGGAAGGCTCCTAGAGAGAGATGAATATTTAGAAGAAGAGGAGGAGGAGGAGGAGGAGGAGAAGAGAGGAAGAGGAAGAGGAGGAGAAGCTCAAGGAGGGGAACTGGTGCCATCTGTAAGTGCGCTGGCTCTTGCACGACAACCCGAGCATAAAGAGATAGGGTGTGTGTGTGTGTGTGTGTGTGTGTGTGTGTGTGTGTGTGTGTGTGTGGGGAGGGATGAAGAAAAGGGCTTATTCTCGGGCCTTTATTATCTTTTAATTCCTCTACTGTTCTTTGGGGATGATAAGTAGTTGTAGGATGAGATAAAAAATCTTTTTTTCTCAGATTTTTTTGACAAAGTCATGAAATATTCCTCAGTTCTGGTGAGAGAGAGTCACTCTTTTGTCCCAGCTTTGGAATTAGGTGAAGCAAATGAGAAGTGAGTAAAGCCTGAAAGACGACTCTGGAAGACTTTCACGAGAGAGGATGAATGATTTAATATGGCGGTTCTAATCAGCAAGGACCTACATCTAGCGGCTAGCGGCGCACAGGCCGAGTACACTACACACTCTCTAGTGTCGTCACACAGGCCGAGTACACTACACACTCTCTAGTGTCGTCGCACAGGCCGAGTACACTACACACTCTCTAGTGTAGTCGCACAGGCCGAGTACACACAGGCCGAGTACACACTCTCTAGTGTAGTCGCACAGGCCGAGTACACACTCACACTCTCTAGTGTAGTCGCACAGGCCGAGTACACACAGGCCGAGTACACACTCTCTAGTGTCGTCGAGTACACTACACACTCTCTAGTGTAGTCGCACAGGCCGAGTACACTACACACTCACAGGCCGAGTACACTACACACTCTCTAGTGTCGTCGCACAGGCCGAGTACACACAGGCCGAGTACACACTCTCTAGTGTCGTCGCACAGGCCGAGTACACTACACACTCTCTAGTGTAGTCGCACAGGCCGAGTACACTACACACTCACAGGCCGAGTACACTACACACTCTCTAGTGTCGTCGCACAGGCCGAGTACACACAGGCCGAGTACACACTCTCTAGTGTAGTCGCACAGGCCGAGTACACTACACACTCTCTAGTGTCGTCGCACAGGCCGAGCACACACAGGCCGAGTACACTACACACTCTCTAGTGTCGTCGCACAGGCCGAGTACACTACACACTCTCTAGTGTCGTCGCACAGGCCGAGTACACACAGGCCGAGTACACACTTTCTAGTGTCGTCGCACAGGCCGAGTACACTACACACTTTCTAGTGTAGTCGCACAGGCCGAGCACACACAGGCCGAGTACACACTCTCTAGTGTAGTCGCACAGGCCGAGCACACTACACACTCTCAGTGCTAATTTTGGCCATTTTTCATATTGTTAATATCTCTTACCGTGAGATAGAAACTGCATAGTGCTTTTCATGATGAAGGTATAAGTTGGCTAATGGCTATGCAGTGCTTGATTGGCTATAATGTGCTATTCATCGATACGGTTAAGGTTGGCTATACTGTGCTTTTCATGGTCATGGTCATGGTTAAGGTTGGCTATACAAGGTGAGAGATAGTTTTTTTATTATTTGTTTTGTATGGTTAGTTAGCACATGGTTCAGATGCAGTGATAGTTGGAGTTGTGC
>NC_085007.1:2115559-2118059 GCF_963854185.1 Sardina pilchardus | reverse complement strand
TACAGTCATAGGTGGAACACTTACTGCATTGGAAGGTAAAGGAACATTCTTGGAACTGGGTCCGATGCATACCAAGTTATTGTGATGTATATCACACGTACTGTATATCACCTTATTCTGATGAGTACCAAATGTATACCAAGTTATTCTGATGTATATCACATGTATATCACCTTATTCTGATGAGTACCAAATGTATACCAAGTTATTCTGATGTATATCACATGTATATCACCTTATTCTGATGAGTACCAAGTGTGTACCAAGTTATTCTTCTCTGAGAAATGTTGAGACAGAGGAAAGAAAGCGGAACAGAACAGCACCCCGAACACTGTGTTCTGAATTATGGTCTATTATTTCCCCTTTCTGACTCTTGTGTTTCATGTGTTTCTTTGAAAAGACATGAATAAATGATGAAATGTCCTATATATGTTGGGAACACTTTTTGCGTTCTGTTTCACGCTTGTTATTTTCCTCCTTTGTAGTGGCGTGTTGACCTCAGAGTCCACATGCGGCTAATGTTTCCGCGCTAGCGCACAGTTGGGTGAGCTCTTGATCTCGTGCCATCGTCTTTTGGGCTTCAGCTGTGTCGTCCTGTCGTGTTGGGCGGAGGATGGAGGTTCAGCGTTTGCTAGCCTCCCTCGCTCCCTCTCCTCTCTCTCTCTTTTTCCCTTTCTCTCTCTCTCTCTCTCTCTCTCTCTCTCAGTCTCTCTCTCGCCCTCACCCGGGCCCTGATTTCAGAAACTAAACTGCAACATCAGCGGGGGGAAAAGTGCTACGTGAGGCAGGCTTTAGATTTCACCTGCTGCGAATCGCACAGAGACGTCCGCCCCAGGATGGTGCGCTGCGCTGCTGAGTGAGTGTGTGTGTGTGTGTGTGTGTGTGTGTGTGTGTGTGTGTGTGTGAGAGAGAGAATGTTGGAGGCAGTCTGCCTGATTTAACAGTAATTACCTGCTGTTACTACCCACGTCTTCCCCTCCTGTCAGTGAGCAAAAGTAGCCGTTCTTTAATCCTGTCACTTCGTGATCAGGGGCCTGGGGGGGGGGGGGGGGGGGTCGGGAGGTGTGTGTGTGTGTGTCTGTGTGTGTGTGTGTGTCTGTGTGTGTCTGTGTGTGTGTGGAGTGGGGGCAAAGTGTCTATTAGCGGTGGGAAATTGCAGGGGTCTCCCAGTGGATCCTGCAGGGAGTGAGAGTGTGGAGGAGGGTGGAGGGGGGGTGGGGGATGGGGGTGTTGCTGCTGAGATGATGAGGTGGGGGCTAACACACTCCCAGGAGGGTCTCCCGGGTAACCGCTTCCCAACCTGTGTTTTGAGGAAGAGATGCACACCTTGCTATGCCACAGCAGCTGCTACAAGTGACATCATGCATAAACATCAGACACACACGACACGGGCATAAAATCAGCCACCAGCCAAACAGGATGTGTTTACTAGCGACTGGCTGGGACATCTCACCATTCATATATCTATCTAATTCCATATGTTTCATTATAAACATACATATTACGTGCACTTCTATAAGCACTCCCAATGAGAGCTGATGTGAGACCTAAAGCCTGTGTTTTGAGTTAGCATTAGCGTTAGCGCCACATCAGGACGGGGCTTGATTGATTAGTTATAGCTGTATAATAGACCAATAGGCAGACACGCTCACTTAGCTTTTTATAAATGTTGTTGGATTCCCAGTGAAGGTGCCAAGAGCGCAGTTTTACGGGCTGGGGATGAGGGCGGGGGATACCTCGGGAGCCAAGAGCCGTTTTATAGACTGCTCAGCGTAGCCTGGCCGACACCTCTGCGTACGCCGCCGCTCGGAGTGGCAGGAGCGCCGCGGGAACGCTAGCAGCTCTCGGCTGAACATGGGAGCGCTTGGCGTTTGGAAGATGGAGGATGTGTTACACATTTGACAGTTTTGTAGCGCGCTGTATTCTCCGGGAAGTCTTACATTTTATATGCAAGCATGAGTGGGTGACAGCTTATATTTCATAGCCAGCAATATATCAGGAATATTGTACTGCTAGTAGCCATTCCACTGTGCAGCTTATTGTATCATGCACAACTGTTTAATAGACTAATTACAGTTGTGTGTAAAAGCACAGAGATGATGCTCTCATAGGATCAAAAGCTTAATGGTGATGAACTCTTCCAGTAAAACCGTCCTAATGCATCTCATTCTGCCTTCTATTGTGTGCTTATTGGCGTCGTTGCTCCATCACAAGGGTTATGTAACTAGTGTGGCCACGGAGGCTCAATCAGAGTTCAGTGATTTCAGCCGTGCACTTCGGGGCCTGGGCCTAATTACATCATATAGCTCACAGCAGCTCAAGAATGCCATCGTCATATTTTAATCAACTCCGCTTCAGCACCATCCCCAGCAAGCAGCGTACTGCCCGCACCCACTGTGCCAGATCAGGGCCAAATATCAGGGCCAGATCAGAGCCAGATTAGGGCCAGATGATGGGGGAGATGCTGCTGTTATGGGGAGATGCTGAAGTTATGGGGGAG
>NC_085007.1:2093059-2108059 GCF_963854185.1 Sardina pilchardus | reverse complement strand
GGCAGGGGGGGGGGGGGAGGGGGGGGGGGGGGGGGGAGGGGGGGGGGGGGCGGGGGGGGGGGGAGGAGGTCGACGCATACACACATACAGTTTCTGACGGGGAGATGGAGCAAGGTGTGTCATCCATCTCTGTTCTGATAAGGGCTAGCAATTTCCACCCATATTTTCTGTGATAAACGGAGGTACTGAAATTCATTTAGGAAGCTGCGATTAGAACCCAGCTGCTGAGCTGCGGCAGACTGTTCTGCCATCACCCACTGATGCATGCAGCCACTGAAACCATTTTACACACCACAGCAATATATTATGACATACTGTATATAAGTGCACTAAATAAATATTATATATAATACCGTATTTATTTATTTTTATTACATTTTTTATTATTTATTACATTTTCTCAGGTAATTGAAATAATTATCAACAATACAGGGTATTTATTTATTGATAAATGCCACTCTCCGAAAGCGTACTGTGTGCTGTAGCAATGTCATTAATTGTCCACAAAATTGTCACGGTAACAATAACACAGTATACCACGGTAACACTATTTATATCTGTTTATGAATACATTTATAACACGCTATAGCATTATATTGTGTTGTGAATGTGTGTGTAGCATAGTCATTGTGTAAGAGTGTTATTAACAATATCCTAAAGTGCCAATCTGAATGCATTTTTCTATGCTGGCACACACACACTCTCTCTCACACACACACACACACACACACACACACGACTACCACACTCACTCATACAGACATATGTGAACACATTCACACACAGATTTCATGTTAGAGTTGCTAATACACTGTTAAGGGTGTTAACGGTGCCACTTGTCTCGGCCCTGCTGTCTCCATGGCCAGCGTGAGGATAACCCGTTGTGTCTGTTACACATGTAATGGCCCAGCGCGTAAGTGGAGCGTTGGCGTTTAGCGGTGTGTTTGGGCCCGGGGCGTGCGGAGGGCCCGGTGGGCGAGGGCAGTGCGTGTGACCGGCGCCCGCAGCTAGCGCCCAGTTTGCCTCCTCGCCCATCATGTCACATTATTTCAGGGACGCGTGTTGCGCCGCGCAGCCTTGCAGCCTCTTCTGCCGCTGCATGGAAAACCTATTAGCTGGAGTGCTTCTCGCTGTTCCTCTCTCCGTACCGAGCGGCGCCAAGCAGACGGCAAAAAAAAAGAACAGATGAAGAATAAGAAGAGGGGGAAAAAAACAAAAAGGCCAAATAGTGGAGGCATTTGGGGAACGCAGTTTTTAGACTTCTATCTGAAGGTCTTAAAAGTGCTGGGCAGGAGGGAAAAGCAGCGACTGAATGGCTTATGTGACAGGATAATTACCAGCCATCAAACACGCTGTATTTTTAAGGAGAGGCTGGTGCTGAGCGCGAGGCTTCTGTGCTGAACATTCCCTCTTTGAGGACAAGGTCTTGTGCTGCTGACGACATCCTTCCCCCAGAGAACCAACGCACCGTTTGTCCAGGCGCCGCTCTGCATCTGTGTTGCTGCTGCTGACTAATAGGGGCATGATGACTGTGCTGTGGGAGTATTGTCATCTCATTGGGTCCTTACATTTACATTATTTTTTACCGCTAAAAAGATGATCAGGAGATTTCATTTCCTATACTACATATTTTTCCCTGACGGGCTAACATGGACAGAAGTGGCAGAACAGTTAACTCTGGGGATTCTTCGGTTTAATTTAATTGCTTGCTAACCTCCTGTGCCAAATTTATCTGGACCGAACGCCGCAACACCTTGGGCAGCCAAGCTGTCCACTCATGCCACTCAAACACCTTGTTTATGACTTGGCCTGCTGACAACTCACTCACACGGTGCATGGGTCCGACCCTACACACACACACACACACACACACACTCACACACTCACACACTCACACACACACACACACACACACACACACACACACACACACACAGGTGACCTAACCTCTGATGACCCCACGTCCGTAGCGTAGCGACCACTGCTCCTATTGATCCCTCCCCTCAGCTCTAGATGGGAGGACAATAATTCAGTGGCCAGGTAAATTGGGACGATAGCTCAGCCCATTAGTGAATTAGTTTGTTTTTAAAATCAGCCATTGATCCCTGTTCCGCACTCCGATTGGTCGGCAGGCGCGGCAGGCATTTAATTACGGAGGCAGACTTGCTGAGCCGCAGCTCTCTGAAGGTCAGAGTGGCGATACGGCTCTAAATAAGGCACCAAGAGGGGAGAGAATCCGCTCCAAATGCAGTTAGGGCCCTGGCCATTCCTCTCGGCCGCGCCGGCCATTGCAAGTGGCAGGCTATTAGCAGACCTGTCCAGAAGGGGCTCCAGGCAGGGCAGCGGCCATCATTTGAATAATTTTGGGAGGCTTGTCAGAACAAGAGAAATGGACCTCTCTTCTCTCTCTCTCTCTCTCTCTCTCTCTCCTTCTCTTTCTCTTTCTCTCTCTTTTTCTCTCTCTCGCTATCCTTCTTTCTTTCTTCCCCAAAGCTTCCCTCTAGCTCCCAATCTCAGTCACTGACACTATCAAATGGCAATATGCAAATCCGGTGCAGACTGGCTATGGAGAAGCTCTTGGGAATCACACTGGGAGGTGATTGACACTTGTTTTAGAAGCTGCTTTGCTTCTTACTGCTTTTGGAGCAGTGTTGTGCCAGCTGCTTGCGTTGTTGTTCAGCATCTTTATTTTCATCCAAAATACACCTGGAAAATGCAGAAACTGAACCTTGGAAAGCCGATGTATTTATAAACAAGGATGATGTGCTGAACTAACTGTCATGTGGTGCTTTGCCATATAGCTCTAATTATGTAGATTCATGCCTGTGGGGTACTTTAAAGATTTCATATACAAAACTTATTTTTTCTTCATTTAAAAAATAAATCTGATATTTTTTTACAGAGTGTAGAGACAATACTCTTGGAGAAAGAGATTCATTGCGTGTCCTGTTTGTGTGAGAGGGTGAGAGCGGAAGTCAAGCGTGTCTCTACCTGAGGATAGGTGCCTGATTAGAGGGCCTGAGTCAAGCGTGTCTCTACCTGAGGATAGGTGTCTGATTAGAGGGCCTGAGTCAAGCGTGTCTCTACCTGAGGATAGGTGCCTGATTAGAGGGCCTGAGAGCAAGGCACCTCTGGCCCATCAAAAGTAATTGAACTCCTGGATCGTTGAAGCTGGTCTGAGCCCCAGAATCCAAAGCTCCGGCTTCCGCCGCTCCTGCACACCCGTTCTTATTGTTGTTGTCGTCTCCACGGAGCGCCGTGTTCCAGAGCGGTCAATAAGACCCCTCAAAGCCGCTCCTGGACGCCGTGTTCTAGAACGGTCAATAAGACCCCTCAAATCCTCTCCTGGACGCGCACCGCCCTGTAGAGCCCTGGGACCACTAGCACAAGAAGCCTCTTATTCACACACACACACACACACACACACACACACACTCTCTCTCTCTCTCTCTCTCGCTCCTAATCGTGTTCCATCCCCTAGTGTCCGGGGAGTGCTAGCACAAGAGGCCTGTTATTCTGGTGAACTCTTTGGAACAAAGGAAGGCCCAGGCCCCCTGAGCCGGACAGCACAGATCGATTAGCTCGTGACAAAGCCCGCCAAGTCAAAGACTTTGTAATCAGCCCTGGAAAACAAGCCTAATGTGAATCTCTGAAGTGTCACATAAGCACTTTTTAGCCTCTCGTCTTTTACAAAAAAAATGTGCTGATTGAATGGAAGTTAGCAGGCCGGCGGGAGGGCGGCCATTAAAAATGTCCCTCAGGGGGATCCATCCGTTCACTTGTCTGGGGACACACTCCTGTCCTCTTACATCACGCTGCCTTCAGGTGATATATAATATATACTGTGTGTGCACTCATATGCCTTCAGGTAATATATACTGTGTGTGCACTCATATGCCTTCAGGTGATATACACTGTGTGTGCACTCATATGCCTTCAGGTAATATATACTGTGTGTGCACTCATATGCTTTTCTCTAAGTATGGTAATGATAACGCAGTAGTTCTTTACTTCAACAACAACAGGAACAACAACATCAATAGTAGTGATAAGACTACAGTATAAAGAGTAGTGATAAGACTACAGTATAGTAGTGATAAGACTACAGTATAAAGAGTAGTGATAAGACTACAGTATAGTAGTGATAAGACTACAGTATAAAGAGTAGTGATAAGACTACAGTATGAAGAGTAGTGATAAGACTATAGTATAAAGAGTAGTGATAAGACTACAGTATAAAGAGTAGTGATAAGACTACAGTATGAAGAGTAGTGATAAGACTATAGTATAAAGAGTAGTGATAAGACTACAGTATAAAGAGTAGTGATACGACTACAGTATAAAGTTAGGATAGTGCTGGTAGTAATAGCAATAGTAACCTGTGGCAGTAATATTCTCACTATTTTATCAGATGTGACGTGTAATTCTCCCACCGTTGGCGTGGTGGACGCTCATCTGCGTGTGTGTCTGGGTCATCTCGTCATCTGCTAGCGTCCGCACTTAAACACAACGCCTGGGTCATCTCGTCATCCGCTAGCGTCCGCTCCTAAACACGGCGCTTCACTGTGACAATTCACACTCCGGCCCCTCTGGGCCTGGCTATGTGTGAAGATGAGTTGAGATTTGCAAACAGTGTGCATCCCCCGCTAGCAGCACAACATCAGAAGGCGTGTGTGTGTGTGTGTGTGTGTGTGTGTGTGTGTGTGTGTGTATGTGTGTGCATCCCCCGCTAGGAGCACAACAGCCCAAAACAAAGAGATGTGGAGAGAGGGGCGCTGGGAGGAGCCCGGCTGCAAATTCAATTTGGACTGAGAGGCCCATCAGAAGGCATGTGTGTGTGTGTGTGTGTGTGTGCGTGTGTGTGAGAGAGAGGCCCATCAGAAGCTGCTTTTAGCTCCACAGGCAGCGCACTCTCCAGCCCCCAACCTCCTGCAGAATGACGAGTGTGTCGGTGCGTGACGAGCGCGAGATGGGACACAGTAAACACTCAGCAGCGCCCTCTCTGGCCCAGTGCTGGTACTACAGTCAGGAGCGTTAACGTGGAGCACTCTTTCACATTGGAGCTTCAGTGGTGCTGCACATGAACATGGATGTGAAAGTGTGCCAATTTAGTCTTGACGTTTATTTAACGAAGTTGGAACCTTCAGTGCATCATTTCATCTGGGCCCCAATGACTTACTGACATTCTATAGGTTTCAAATAGGTTTCAAATAGGTTCCATATAGGTTTCAATTGGGTTCCATATAGGTTTCAAGCATGCTAATAAAGAGGTTGGTCCAGACCCCTCACGTGGCCCATTCAAATGTTGGGACATACTGTACTCATTCTCTACTAAATATGAGTGGAGTTTGTGATGGTGTGTGTTGGTTCAGAAATCAGCTGTGTGTTAGTTCTAAATGTATATCACAGACGCCATGAAGGGATGACTACATAGCCTCATTAGTGTCATAAAGTGCAATGTGTGAGTTATGATATACAAAAGGGACACGACGTTGCCAAACTGCCAATCATGCGTTTTCATTTGTTTAGTCATTGATAAAGAAACTCTTGCAGAGGCGTGTAATTGTGAATAGTAATTGTGCTCCGTTCACACATCACACTTGTCAGGTGGGGTGTGAGAGTGTCACACTTCATCTGCGCCATGGAGCCCTAAACTCCAGATTGCGTGTGACAGCTATTTACGCTAAAACTATCATCAAACACCACCCGCGACCTCCATGAGCAATCTATAGCAGGCAGACGGCGGATTTGAGTTTCATTAAGGGCTGTCAGACACAGAGCCTCCGCAGTGGCAGACTCAGCTTTGATGGTCGTATTACAGAGCCCATGACTACTTGCCTTTCACAGAACTCATTTCAACCGCCGCGAGAGAGAACAGTAAATCAGCACAGTGAGCACTTTAGAAAGAGGAAGAACATTCTCTCTCTCTCTCTCTCTTTTCTCGTTTTTTCTCCATCTCTCTCCCCCTCAGTACCCGCTGGTGTTGTAAGCCCTTGGGGCGAGCGGTCAGATTGAATGTGGAGATTTGAGTTGTCGTGGAGACGTGATGGAGGAGGAGGAGGAGCAGGAGGAGCAGGAGGAGGAGGCGTCTTCTCTCAGGGGAGGTGGTGATGTCACGTGACCCCACAGACCTGCTTTGTGACTGGAAGGGTCACGCTAACAGCTTGGGAGTGTGTCAGCCGAGTGGTGTGTGGACGAGGACACGTGTGTGTGTGTGTGTGTGTGTGTGTGTGTGTGTGTGTGTGTGTGTGTGTGTGTGTGTGTGTGTGTGTGTGTGTGTGTGTGTGTGTGTGTGTGTGTGTGTGTGTGTGTGTGTGTGTGTGTGTGTGTGTGTGTGTGTGTGTGTGTGTGGAGGGGGGTTCTGTAAGGAGGAGGTTGTTGAGTGGTGAGCCAAGACTTTGGTGGGGGTACTGTAAGGAGGGGGCCAAGACTCTGGTGTCCATGCCAAGGCTTGGGCTTTGATCACCGAGGTTTGAGACAAATGCAACTCAGCAACCCAGCACATGAAACCCAGCACACTGTCCTGCGTTGGCTGGAGGGCTGGGTATCTCTAGGCTGGGTAACTCTGGGCTGGGTAACTGGGCTGGGTAACTCTGGGCTGGGTAATTCTGGTCTGGGTAACTCTGGGCTGGGTAACTGGGCTGGGTAACTCTGGGCTGGGTAACTGGGCTGGGTAACTCTCAGTGCTCTCTCCCTCTCTCGTCTCCACATCCACCGTCACCAGCACAGAGACTCAAGTATTCCCATATCTTTACAGCCGCCCAAATCTATGGCACATATTCTTATGTCCAGTGTGTTTTTTCACACACCTGCATCAGGCTGTTTAATATTTCACACACAGTAGGGTGATTTATGTAATCCGTGTTCTTTTAATTCTCCCCCCTCACCTTTCTCCTTACAGATCGTGTGTGTGTCACCTCACCTTTCTACTCACAGATCGAGTGTGTGTCCCCTCACCTTTCTCCTTACAGATCGTGTGTGTGTGTCAGTGCGCAGTGTGTGTCCATTTCTAGCCGCGAGGGCATTATTGGGACACACACGTCCCCTCCACCCATTCCCCCATTAACCTCTCTAACGCTACAATATTAATCTGGCCACCAGCAGACATTAATATTGCAGCCCCGCCGGTGCATAAATTCATGCGTCACACAGCACACTTGGCCTGCCTCACGTGCCAGAGACCCATTGATGAGGAAAACACACACATCTCCCCCAGTCCTGCACACATCTCACACACACACACACATCCAACTCACACCCATACATCTCCCCCAGTCCTGCACACATCACACACACACACACACATCCAACTCACACCCATACATCTCCCCAGTCCTGCACACATCACACACACACACACATCCAACTCACACCCATACATCTCACCCAGTCCTGCACACATCACACACACACACACATCCAACTCACACCCATACATCTCACCCAGTCCTGCACACATCACACACACACACACATCCAACTCACACCCATACATCTCACCCAGTCCTGCACACATCACACACACACACACACACACACACACATATCCTCCAGTTCTGCTTGCATCTCGATGTCCACACACTTCCAGTTCACACACACACATCTCCCCCAACTCACACACTTCCAGTTCACACACACATCTCCTCAGTTCTACTTGCGTCCACACACATCCAGTTCACACACACACACACACACATATCCTCCAGTTCTACTGGCATCTCGATGTCCACACACTTCCAGCTCACACACACACATCTCCTCCAGTTTTACTGGCATCTCGATGTCCACGCACTTCCAGTTCACACACACACATCTCCTCAGTTCTACTGGCATCTCGATGTCCACACACTTCCAGCTCACGCAACGGAATGTGTCTGTGTTGGCCTCACCTCCCGCCATCTCTCGTCCAATTAGATGCTGCATTGTTCTGCTCTGACAGGCCTCCTCAAATGAGTCTAAGCTAATTATCTTAAAGGGGCCTCATTAGATTAAGCTGCTGCACATTTGTCATCGCCACAGCGCTGTTGGTTAGGCCAGCATGCCACTGAGCTGGGGACACCAACAGGCCTTGAGCTCTCAATCGGCTAACTGATGGAGACAGGGACACTGGTGGAGGAGAGGCCTGGCATTGGGTGCTTTGGTGTGAGTGTGGGTGTTGTTGACACTGTTGGCAATACATCTTTAATATGTATATATATACAGTATATACAGCATATATATATATATATATATATATATATATATATATATATAAAATGACGATGCACGGAGCCAGTGATGAGTTGAGTTGCAGAGCGGTGCAAGGGACCAGTGTGGTGGAGAATGTGTTTGGGGTGAAACTGTCGACAGTACAGAAGTGCATTTGATATATGTTATGGAAAATCAGTATATACGTCTCTCTGCTGCTTAGGGAAATGCTGAGCAGAACGGAGCTTTGATATCCGTCTCTAAACGAAGTGTTTTCTCCACTAGCCGACTCCGGGGACGGGGGTTGAAATCAAGGAATCGTTTTCCCTAAAGAGAAAAATAAACAAGACGGGAAATCTCACTTCTGTTTGTCAGTCTGTGTCATATAGTCTCATACACTAATACAGCATGAGAGAGCCTTGCTGTGTGTCACGAGTCCCCTTTAATAGCACGGCGTAAGACAGTGTTGTAGCCAGAGGCCAAAGTTCTTAAGCATAATTACTGATGGAAATGGCTGTCTTATCTGAGACGCGAGACATGAATCCAGTGGCAAGTGGATAATAATGCTCCGTTGGTGACACAGTCCTTTGATTGAGTGTGTTTCGCTCCGGCATGCAGTGTGTGTGTGTGTGTGTGTGTGTGTGCTTTTGGTGTTCTTCATTTTTATGGCCCTTGTCTGTGGATAATACAGAGCAGGGGAAACTAGATTTGGGGGGGGGGGGGTCTCTGAACAGCTCTGACAGCAGAAGCTTCTGCTACAGCAGTCTGACGGATCCATCAGATACTGTGTGTTCTGCTCACGGCTACATTTATCATCTACGGAAATATACTGCAAACTCTTAGAAAGACAAAAGCATTATCAACAGGGCAAGAGGGCCAGTTGGATGTTCATGATTTTCATCGTAAACACACATCACAGCATCTGCCTTCACTGGTTTAACAACAGGGCCCAGGCATCTGCCCAAGAGCTGCTGGACATCTGCCGCGTACAGTACGCTAGATTACTGTCTATTAACGACCCATTAGACTAGACTAATATGGATCCACTTCCATGCATTTCCATTCATTGTTATTCTTTTATTAAATGCTATATATACTGTATATATTCAATTCCAATTTTCTGTGTTTTACAGTTTCAATGTTTGCCCTCAACAACCAGAAATACTCGCTTTGTATTCATTTTGTCTTTGAAAACGGGAGACACAGTTCTTCTGCTCAAACAACTCCATGTCCCAACATATCGTAAGGCAGCTTCTTAACCTTGTCGGAGTGCATCACAGCTGCAATTAGTCTGCATAAAGAGAAGGCCGCTCGCGCCCGACTCTAATAGATTTCCATGTGGGAAAAGGCCAGCTGTCCTCGTTAGAATGGAGCCCCGTGCCCTGGGTCCAGCACACAGCCCAGAGTGTTTGCACAAAGGTAAATAAGAGAAGAAAGCTCGACAGGATATTTATTATTCCCAGCAGCCAAAAGGACAATAAAACATCTCGAATAGCAACATCTGCAGGTCCTAGCCTTGTTGTGTTACATCAACAACATTAGGCTTTGATTCATGGAGCCGCTCTGAGCAAAGATTTCAGTACAACTTCAGCATTTAATATTTCTTTTCTTTTTGTCTTTCTCTTGTTCTCTTCTTCCCTCCTTTCATCTCTCCACCCCACCCCTCTGTCCCTCTCCCTCTGTCCCTCCCTCTCCCTTTCTCCTTTCTCCTCTCTCTCTCTCTGTCTCTCCCTCCCTCCCTCCTCAGGTCTCCACAGAATGGAGCGAGAATGAACAGCGAGCGGCTTGAGGAAAAGCATGAACTGGAGGTTTATTGAGGTCATCTGTATCCTGTTTATATGGGAACATATAACAGTTGAGTCTTCCCGCCCGGACCCGTCCGCTAACGAGCAGCATGTCACCAAGCAGTTCGATTGGCTCATCTCCGACCGAGGGCCCTTCCACCATTCGCGGAGCTACCTCAACTTTGTGGAGAGATACACACATGGGTTCACCACCCGGTATAAGATGTATAGGTGAGTGGCCATTTTGATGGTGTTTATGTGTTGCTCTATTGGTGTTCAATCAACTAGAAGCTTCCTTATGTGTGCACTCTCTTTCTCTCTCTCTCTCTCTCTCGCTCTCTCTCTCTCTCTCTCTCTCTCTCTCTCTCTCTCTCTCTCTCTCTCTCTCTCTCTCTCTCTCTCCTCTCTCTCTCTCTCATATCCCAGTTTCTCTGAAAAGCCTTGGTTTGAGGCGAACACATCTTAGTGGAGGTTGTTTAATACTTTACCAGCCCGTGTAAAGCTGGACGGAAGCTTATAAAAAGTACTGCCCTCTAAACTGCCCCCTTTATCAGCTTACGGGAGGGCTTTTAGCTGCAGAGTGCCTCCACCGTGCGCTATTCTTCCTCTGGATTGAAGCCGGGCCCGGTCAGAACGCAGTTCCACTTCAGCATATGTTGACGTCTTGTCTGCAGCAAATAACACACTCTTACTGAACTATTTAATGCAGCTCATTTTTCAAGCGCAACTTACATCACAAGATATTTATGGCTGCTTTTAAGTGCAGTTGCAGGATTGCAAAATTCTGGTTTCGTTGCTAATTGGTATTCCCAACAGATCAAGTCAAGGATTGCTTTTGGCAGAAGTCTGAATCTCACTGTCGCAGACGTTAGCACAAATGACTGGACCAAGGGCATGACTGGACCAAGGGCCATTTAAGTGTTGGCTCTTTTTTTGGTATTACAGAGACATTGTTTGGCATGTTTATCACTGTAAAGTCTGAACATAATTCAAAATCTGAAGCAGTATTGAAAAAAGTAATCAGAAATCCCCACCGTGCTGCTCATAAAAACAAAGCTCTCTGGCTCTGCACAGCATCTGAAGAAGGGATATTGTTATGAAGAGCAATAACGCTTTGAGGCGTCTGCAGAAACAATACCCGCACAATTTGCATCAAATTGGAATACTGCCTTTCACATAAATTGAGGTCAGTTAGGGACACCTGGGTGCGCGCTGTCCCCCCATAGCTGTGGTCATGCCTGGGTGCACGCTGTGTGTGTGTGTGTGTGTGTGTGTGTGGGCGGTGAGAGGGAGTGCGGCGCGATAACTCGGAGGTTAATGATCTCTCCAGGCGAGGTTATCGCTGAGGTACATAATCATTCTCACTCTCAAACACGAGCCCCCCCCCCCCACCCCTCTCACACCACCCCACCTGCCTCCCCCCATCTCTCCATGCAAATGAAGAAATCACAACGTTTATCATCAACACATTTAGATCACACCACTTAAAGCCCCATGCAGTCATACACTGTTATACCACTCAGTGGGACCATAACACAGTGTATTTAAACACACTCTCATGCAGTCATGCACTGTTTTCAGTGTGACCCTAACACAGTGTATGTACGTAAACACACTCTCATGCAGTCATGCACTGTTTTTTACCACTTAGTGTGATCACTTGTGTAAGATGTTCCACACTATATTATATCACACACAGTAGTGTGCACATAATGAGGAATATAAACCCACACAGCTTTATTTGTAATAGAACATCAATTGTGTTACATGTTATTGTACAGGTTATATCACATAGTGTGTATACCGAAGGATATAAAACCACACTATTGATGTACTTCTGTAACATGAAATGCATTCGTAGTATTTATCCTGTTGACACACTTAGTAGTATTTATTTTAGTAGTACTACTTTAGTAATATTTATCCTGTTGACATACGTTAGCAGTATTTGCCCTGTTGAAACAATTTAGTAGTATTTATTTTAGTAGTACTTTTGTAGTATTTTTCCTGTTGACACAATTTAGTAGTATTAATGTTCGTAGTACTTTAGTAGTATTTATGTTAGTATTACATTAGTGGTATTTATCCTGTTGACATATTTTAGTACTATTTGTTCTTTTGAAACACTTTATAATATTTATTTTAGTAGTACTTTAGTAGTATTTATCCTGTTGAAACACTTTAATAGTATTTATTTTAGTACTACTTTAGTAGTATTTATCCTGTTGACATACTTTAGTATTTATCCTGTTGAAATACTTTGGTAGTATGTTTTAATAGTACTTTAGTAGTATTTATTTTAGTAGTACTTTAGTAATATTTATCCTGTTGACATACTTTAGTGCTATTTGTCCTGTTGAAATACTTTGGTAGTATTTGTTTTAGTAGTACTTTAATTTGTAGTATTTATCCTGTTGACATACTTTAGTACTATTTATCCTGTTGAAATACTTTGGTAGTATGTTTTACTAGTACTTTAGTAGTATTTATTTTAGTAGTACTTTAGTAGTATTTATCCTGTTGAAGTACTTTAGTAGTATTTATCCTGCTGAAGCACTTTAGTAGTATTTATCCTGTTGAAGTACTTTAGTAGTATTTATCCTGCTGAAGCACTTTAGTAGTGTATATCCTGTTGAAGCACTTTAGTAGTGTATATCCTGTTGAAGCACTTTAGTAGTATTTATCCTGTTGAAGTATTTTACTAGTATTTATCCTGTTGAAGCACTTTAGTAGTGTATATCCTGTTGAAGCACTTTAGTAGTATTTATCCTGTTGAAGTATTTTACTAGTATTTATCCTGTTGAAGCACTTTAGTAGTGTATATCCTGTTGAAGCACTTTAGTAGTATTTATCCTGTTGAAGTATTTTACTAGTATTTATCCTGTTGAAGCGCTTCAGTAGTGTATATCCTGTTTAAGCACTTTAGTAGTGTATATCCTGTTGAAGCACTTTAGTAGTGTATATCCTGTTGAAGCACTTTAGTAGTGTATATCCTGTTGAAGCACTTCAGTAGTGTATATCCTGTTGAAGCACTTTAGTAGTGTATATCCTGTTGAAGCACTTCAGTAGTATTTATCCTGTTGAAGCACTTCAGTAGTGTATATCCTGTTGAAGCACTTTAGTAGTGTATATCCTGTTGAAGCACTTTAGTAGTGTATATCCTGTTGAAGCACTTTAGTAGTATTTATCCTGTTGAAGCACTTCAGTAGTGTATATCCTGTTGAAGCACTTTAGTAGTGTATATCCTGTTGAAGCACTTTAGTAGTGTATATCCTGTTTAAGCACTTTAGTAGTGTATATCCTGTTTAAGCACTTTAGTAGTATTTATCCTGTTGAAGCACTTTAGTAGTGTATATACTGTTTAAGCACTTTAGTAGTGTATATCCTGTTTAAGCACTTTAGTAGTGTATATCCTGTTTAAGCACTTTAGTAGTATTTATCCAGTTGAAGCACTTTAGTAGTGTATATCCTGTTTAAGCACTTTAGTAGTGTATATCCTGTTGAAGCACTTTAGTAGTGTATATCCTGTTTAAGCACTTTAGTAGTATTTATCCTGTTGAAGCACTTTAGTAGTGTATATCCTGTTGAAGCACTTTAGTAGTGTATATCCTGTTTAAGCACTTTAGTAGTGTATATCCTGTTGAAGCACTTAAGTAGTGTATATCCTGTTTAAGCACTTCAGTAGTGTATATCCTGTTGAAGCACTTTAGTAGTGTATATCCTGTTTAAGCACTTTAGTAGTGTATATCCTGTTGAAGCACTTTAGTAGTGTATATCCTGTTTAAGCACTTTAGTAGTGTATATCCTGTTGAAGCACTTTAGTAGTGTATATCCTGTTTAAGCACTTTAGTAGTGTATATCCTGTTGAAGCACTTTAGTAGTGTATATCCTGTTGAAGCACTTTAGTAGTGTATATCCTGTTGAAGCACTTTAGTAGTGTATATCCTGTTGAAGCACTTTAGTAGTGTATATCCTGTTGAAGCACTTTAGTAGTGTATATCCTGTTGAAGCACTTTAGTAGTGTATATCCTGTTGAAGCACTTTAGTAGTGTATATCCTGTTGAAGCACTTTAGTAGTGTATATCCTGTTGAAGCACTTTAGTAGTGTATATCCTGTTGAAGCACTTTAGTAGTGTATATCCTGTTTAAGCACTTTAGTAGTGTATATCCTGTTGAAGCACTTTAGTAGTGTATGTCCTGTTGAAGCACTTTAGTAGTGTATATCCTGTTGAAGCACTTTAGTAGTGTATATCCTGTTTAAGCACTTTAGTAGTGTATATCCTGTTGAAGCACTTTAGTAGTGTATATCCTGTTGAAGCACTTTAGTAGTGTATATCCTGTTGAAGCACTTTAGTAGTGTATATCCTGTTGAAGCACTTTAGTAGTGTATATCCTGTTGAAGCACTTTAGTAGTGTATATCCTGTTGAAGCACTTTAGTAGTGTATATCCTGTTGAAGCACTTCAGTAGTGTATATCCTGTTGAAGCACTTCAGTAGTGTATATCCTGTTGAAGCACTTCAGTAGTGTATATCCTGTTGAAGCACTTTAGTAGTATTTATCCTGTTGAAGCACTTCAGTAGTGTATATCCTGTTGAAGCACTTTAGTAGTGTATATCCTGTTGAAGCACTTTAGTAGTGTATATCCTGTTGAAGCACTTTAGTAGTGTATATCCTGTTGAAGCACTTTAGTAGTATTTATCCTGTTTAAGCACTTTAGTAGTATTTATCCAGTTGAAGCACTTTAGTAGTGTATATACTGTTTAAGCACTTTAGTAGTGTATATCCTGTTGAAGCACTTTAGTAGTGTATATCCTGTTTAAGCACTTTAGTAGTATTTATCCTGTTGAAGCACTTTAGTAGTGTATATCCTGTTGAAGCACTTTAGTAGTGTATATCCTGTTTAAGCACTTTAGTAGTGTATATCCTGTTGAAGCACTTTAGTAGTGTATATCCTGTTTAAGCACTTCAGTAGTGTATTTCCTGTTGAAGCACTTTAGTAGTATTTATCCTGTTGAAGCACTTTAGTGT
>NC_085007.1:2085559-2088059 GCF_963854185.1 Sardina pilchardus | reverse complement strand
TCAAAACATTTAAGAGGCTTGGTCAATAAATCAAAACTGGCCTGTCAGACATCATCCAGTATTTCAACAGGTGTCAATTTACCCAGAAGTCCTTGCTCTCGACTCAACGGCTCTTGTCAGCGGAGGCTCAGCGTTTTCAGGTCCCGGCCTCGCGTCTGAGGAGATATTTCATTGAGATTGGAGACAGCTAAGGAAGCCCTCAATCTCTCCCCTCACAAATCAAACCTGCAGACATATTTACTCCACCCGGCAATCCAGTCGCTCCTCCACCCAAATTGCATTGGAGGGGCGTGTGTGTGTGTGTGTGTGTGCGTGCTGAAGCTGCTTGTGAGATTTGACAAAATCCCTCTCAGTAGGATTACAGTCACAGGCCTCAATTCATTTCTTTTGCCTCTCTTAGTGCAGCAATCATCTTTGCTGATAGCGTCTCCACAACGTCTCCACAACTAAATAACAAGAAGCTCAAATGAAATGCTCTTTTTATGTCTCAGTAGGCTGTCAGAAGCTGGCTTGTCATTGCTCTGGCCCTGATTGCATTGCATGGAGTGCTATGTTCATGTAAATAGCAGTGCGAGTAATAGCATTTGGTTTATTCATTACTTAATGAGTACCGGCCCATCTACTCCTCCCCACGCGCCGTGTTTATGGGGCTCAGCGTTTGGCCGAGCCGTGTGATTGGATCATTTATCAGCAGGATGTGAGGTCGGTGCTGGAGCTGCTGTAAAAAACGGCTGTTCATTACCAAGATGGCCGCTCGGCTGAATATGGCGCGCGTGACCTCGTCCCGCAGGCCATTCATCGTCTCGCTCCCTACAGGTGAAGGTCGTTAGCGCCGCTGCTCAACAGCGTCCACCTGCTGGTCTCTCGCTCCGCACCGTGAGCCCGCCGGACATGAAGTATGGCTGGACGCGCGTCGGGTGTGAGAGGGAACGTGCCCGTGTGTACCACCCCACAGAGGGAAGGCACTGAAGCCGCATCACGCAGATAGCAAATAGCTGGATACCAGCTCATGAGGGACGGGCTCGTATAGCCAAGGCTGCCGCAAGGCGCAACAGATAAGCACGGCATGGGTGGGGGATATTGCTGTCATAAAATAGTGTTATAATTCAGTGAATTATTAAAGGAAGGCCAAGATGCTGATGGTAAACTGTTTACAAAAGAACACACGCCAGATTGGCACCAGCATGGAAACATGACACTTGTGTTGTGCTAGCGATCCTCATACATGAAACACTTCATCTCAAAGCAAAGCAGCTAAGGAGACTGAAGCTAAATCCTCTGTGAGACAGGTGTGTTTAGAGGATGAAAACAAATTAGAATCAACTATCTTGATTGGTGTGACACTTTTATGTAGAATGCCCATCAGAAGAGCTGTAATATCATTTGTCAAGTCAGGTCAAATTTATTTATATAGCACAATTCATAGACAAGGTCATCCAATGTGTTACATAAACACAAGCAAGCAGGAATACCTAAGACAAGCGCAGAGGGGCAATAGTTAAATAATGATTTAATAATTAAAGAATAAAAAGAAAATATATAACACATAACAGCATAAAAGGACAATAGTTTAAAGGGGTTTAATAAGTGATAATTGAAACACAGAAAAATGGCAATAGTTTAAAAGTGTTTAAAAATGTACAATTTAAACACATAAAAAAACACTAGTCAGGCAACCATGTATATGTAGATGTAATATTAACGTCTGCACCTGTCTGTCTAGCTCTTAATAACATGATAGAATAAAATATATATACATGTCTTTCAGAGTAATTGCATGTGAAGGCACCTCTCAGTGTTTATTGTGGTGTCATTTGAAAAACATCCTCTGCAATCAGACACTGCAGAGAGGTGACACGAGCAGTGCAATACACATGCACGCACAAGCACAGTTTAACATTTGATTTGTCTTTGCAGTTTATGGAGATGAGAAGCACAGGCAGATGTGAACTTCCTGTCCCCTGCTTAATTAGCCTGGCTTGTCAGGATGAGAGCATGATCTGCCCGATACATTTCTGATGTTTCAGTCTCGTAGTGCTCTCTGCTGTGCTGGAAGCCTCTGTGATTGGCCGCCTCCATCCTGTTGTTCTGCTGGGGACATTTTATAGCGAGCATCCTTACCGTTAATTAGATGCACAGCATTTAAAGCTCTTTTATTGGCATTGAATAAAAATTAACCACCTGGAGGTGGTAAATTCTGCTTTTTATTTGAGCGCTGCGCTGTTCATCTCGGAGGAGCTGCTGTTGGAAATGCAATATGCCATTTGGCTGCAGACAGAGGCAACACAAGCCGGGCGGAGGAAGCGCACGATCGATGGGCTGCGGAGGAGCGCGGTCGCGGGTGGAGGAGCGAGCGGGTGGAGGAGAGAGAGAGAGAGAGCGACGCTCGTATATTGGTGCTGAAAGGCGGTCTGGAGTGGGTGGTGCAGTGGCTCTTTGTTTTAGCCACACGACTAATCTTTTGTCCGAGTCGCTTCGGACGCGCCATGAAAGAGTCTGG
>NC_085007.1:2075559-2080559 GCF_963854185.1 Sardina pilchardus | reverse complement strand
AATAACAGCTGCTTGTCGCACTACTCCTATAGCTAGTCTACTGTAGCTTTACGGTTACATTAGAGTATAATAATAACCATAGCACTACTCCTATAGCTAGTCTACTGTAGCTTTACGGTTACATTAGAGTATAATAATAACCATAGCACTACTCCTATAGCTAGTCTACTGTAGCTTTACGGTTACATTAGAGTGTTATAATAACCATAGCACTACTCCTATAGCTAGTCTACTGTAGCTTTACGGTTACATTAGAGTGTAATAATAACCATAGCACTACTCCTATAGCTAGTCTACTGTAGCTTTACGGTTACATTAGAGTGTAATAATAACCATTCAGCACTACTCCTATAGCTAGTCTACTGTAGCTTTACGGTTACATTAGAGTGTAATAATAACCATTCAGCACTACTCCTATAGCTAGTCTACTGTAGCTTTACGGTTACATTAGAGTGTAATAATAACCATAGCACTACTCCTATAGCTAGTCTACTGTAGCTTTACGGTTACATTAGAGTGTAATAATAACCATAGCACTACTCCTATAGCTAGTCTACTGTAGCTTTACGGTTACATTAGAGTGTAATAATAACCATAGCACTACTCCTATAGCTAGTCTACTGTAGCTTTACGGTTACATTAGAGTGTAATAATAACCATAGCACTACTCCTATAGCTAGTCTACTGTAGCTTTACGGTTACATTAGAGTGTAATAATAACCATTCAGCACTACTCCTATAGCTAGTCTACTGTAGCTTTACGGTTACATTAGAGTGTAATAATAACCATAGCACTACTCCTATAGCTAGTCTACTGTAGCTTTACGGTTACATTAGAGTGTAATAATAACCATAGCACTACTCCTATAGCTAGTCTATTGTAGCTTTACGGTTACATTAGAGTGTAATAATAACCATAGCACTACTCCTATAGCTAGTCTACTGTAGCTTTACGGTTACATTAGAGTGTAATAATAACCATAGCACTACTCCTATAGCTAGTCTACTGTAGCTTTACGGTTACATTAGAGTGTAATAATAACCATTCAGCACTACTCCTATAGCTAGTCTACTGTAGCTTTACGGTTACATTAGAGTGTAATAATAACCATAGCACTACTCCTATAGCTAGTCTACTGTAGCTTTACGGTTACATTAGAGTGTAATAATAACCATTCAGCACTACTCCTATAGCTAGTCTACTGTAGCTTTACGGTTACATTAGAGTGTAATAATAACCATAGCACTACTCCTATAGCTAGTCTACTGTAGCTTTACGGTTACATTAGAGTGTAATAATAACCATAGCACTACTCCTATAGCTAGTCTACTGTAGCTTTACGGTTACATTAGAGTGTAATAATAACCATAGCACTACTCCTATAGCTAGTCTACTGTAGCTTTACGGTTACATTAGAGTGTAATAATAACCATAGCACTACTCCTATAGCTAGTCTACTGTAGCTTTACGGTTACATTAGAGTGTAATAATAACCATTCAGCACTACTCCTATAGCTAGTCTACTGTAGCTTTACGGTTACATTAGAGTGTAATAATAACCATAGCACTACTCCTATAGCTAGTCTATTGTAGCTTTACGGTTACATTAGAGTGTAATAATAACCATAGCACTACTCCTATAGCTAGTCTACTGTAGCTTTACGGTTACATTAGAGTGTAATAATAACCATTCAGCACTACTCCTATAGCTAGTCTACTGTAGCTTTACGGTTACATTAGAGTGTAATAATAACCATAGCACTACTCCTATAGCTAGTCTACTGTAGCTTTACGGTTACATTAGAGTGTAATAATAACCATAGCACTACTCCTATAGCTAGTCTACTGTAGCTTTACGGTTACATTAGAGTGTAATAATAACCATTCAGTGATTCATAGGCATCCCAGGCAGTGGCATGATTCCACCTTTTACCAAAGCATTTCTGCTCTGATTAACATTGGGGAATGTCAAACTCCTCAGAGGAAAGTCATCTCTTCTGTGTGTGTGTGTGTGTGTGTGTGTGTGTGTGTGTGTGTGTGTGTGTGTGTGTGTGTGTGTGTGTGTGTGTGTGTGTGTGTGTGTGTGTGTGTGTGTGAGTGAGAGAGAGAGAGAGAGAGAGAGAGAGGGATAGAAAAGGCTTTTAAATAGCCCCATAGTGCTCTGGACCCTGTGTTGTCCACTAGTGTTGCCTGGACTGCTCTCAACCTCTCTCCCTCTCGTGAGCTCAAGTGCACCTCTTCTGCCTCCCTGTGCTCGTCTCTCTCATCTCTCACCTCGTCTCTCTTCTCTCATCTCTCATCTTTCCTCTTCTCTCTTCTCTCTCATCTTTCCTCTTCTCTCTTCTCTCTTCTATATCCTCCCATCTCTTCTCTCTAATCTCCTCTCTCTCTCTCTCTCTCTCTCTCTCTCTCTCTCTCTCTCTCTCTCCCTCCCTCACCACTCCTCTATCTTTTCTCCCCTACTCCCAATCTCATTGGGCCTCTCTCCTCTCCTCCTCTCCTCCTCTCCTCCCCCTCCTCCCTCTCTCTCTCTCTCTCTCTCTCTCTCTCTCTCTCTCTCTCTCTCTCTCTCTCCTGCTCTCCCGGTTGCCTTTGCCACAGGGCCTGGTGGAGAGGCAGTTTGGGCAGATGGACTCAGCAGGCATCACACACGTCGCATGGTGTCACATATTGGAACAGTTGTCACTGTGATCCAGAGAGAGGGAAAGAGAGAGGGATGCTCTAGAGAGAGAGAGAGAGAGAGAGAGAGAGAGAGAGAGAGAGAGAGAGAGAGAGAGAGAGAGAGAGAGAGATGCTATAGAGAGAGACAGACAGAGAGAGAGAGAGGAAAAAACAATTAACACTAGTGATTCCATAGCGTTGACAAAGACACAGGAGCTGGTCTTCATTGTGTTGTTTACTGGGAGGCCGTCTGGCCAAGTGTGAGTCAGACATTAGGATAACGATGCGTCATAATGCGTAACCAGATTAGCCGCGCATGATCGCAGGACAGCCAGCGTTGCCTTACAGCACATACCTTTGTGAGCTTCTGATATGCATCTGCAATGTGTTCTAAAGTACACATGGCTGTCTATATACTATTCTAATATTTAGAAATTGTTTATTTGAATTCTCAACTGTAGAGTAGTTAACGAAATAGGAATATTTCAATGTTTAGATATTAGATAGGAGCCACCTCTACATAGCATCTCATTACATGAGCATATTAGATGGATGTGCTTTATGCTGGAGGTTTGTGTCAGCGATGCCAAAACAATAATGATATTGTTAAAAAAAAACAGAGTGTACTTGTGGAGATGGGTTTTCCTGGAACAAAGCAAAGAGGGGAATTAGCCCTTGGACTGGGTAGCGGACGTCATTTCTTTGGGGAGAAAGGAATTGCTTCCATAGCACATCACCTAGTCTCCATAGCGACAGGCATTAGATGTCCTCGCCAGTGTAACAGGGCATAATTCTGCATCTCTGTCCTGACGCTGCTGGTATTAGCACTCTCTCTCTTCCTCTCTTCAAGCTCAGTATTTTTGGAGCTTACGAGGCACCTCAAGTAAATCCTGTCTGTCG
This sequence comes from Sardina pilchardus, assembly GCF_963854185.1. NCBI lineage: Eukaryota > Metazoa > Chordata > Actinopteri > Clupeiformes > Clupeidae > Sardina > Sardina pilchardus. The sequence goes on along the minus strand of NC_085007.1, from coordinate 2,076,997 downwards.
TTTGTTTTGTGTTTTTGAACATTAGTTGGCAAATGTGCCCCTGGATTCATTTGTAACTCTTTTCTTTGCACTCTGAGGGATTGAAGGGTGAGATAGCCCAGATAGTGCGCGGCTGGTGAAGTGGGGCAAATAAAAGCATATTAATGCACATCACATTATAGCCCCCTCACCTCTGTTTGCCCTGAGGACTTTTATAGCCCCTCTCTGCCCTGAGGATTATTAAAGCACCCCCCAGCCGTGGCTTCCTCCATCAGTTGACTCTTCCAGGGATGAATCACGGTGTGTGTGTGTGTGCATTAAAAATAGCAGCGCATTTTGTTTTCCTTGGCTTGCACACCTCGACCTGTACTGTAGTTTGCAGGCAGGACTCGTCCCATATTCACCTGAGAGAGGAAAGGAGAGGAGAGGAAGAGGGGAGGAGAAGAGAGGAGGAGAGGGGAGGAGAGGAGAGGAGGAGAAGAGAGGAGCGGAGAGGAGAGGAGAAGAAAGGAGGAGAGAGAAGAGAGGAGAGGAGAAGAGAGGAGAGGAGGAGAGATTAGAGAGGAGTGGGGAGAGAAAATAAAACACATTGATTTTCACATAAGCTTCCCTCCTTCCATCGCACAAACACTCTCTCTCTCTCATTCCATCATTCTCTTCATCTTCTCTCTCTCCCTCCTCTCTCTCTCTCTCTCTCCCTCCCTCCCTCCCTCTCTTTCTCTCTCCTTCTCTCTGCCCAGCACAACACAACAAACAAGCAAATGGAAAAACAAAAAAAAGCCAGCCCCAAAAGATGAGTTGGGAAGGAGCCTGTAAGATTTATGCTATAATCCGTTTACGGGGCGGCGGGTTCAGAGGCGTTGAGGAGTTTGATTGTTTGTGTCTGGGTGATGTATGGCTCCGCCCGCCGTGGCGGCTGATTGGGACGAGTCCCGTTCCGGTTTGAGCCGGCCGGTCCACCGAGCCACTGTGGCCAATGGAGGAGAAGAAGCGAGAGTGGAGTAGAGGGAGAGCCAATCGGCAGCAGCCAGGCCGAGTGGGGGCCGGGTGTGGGCCGCATGTGGGCCGCATGTGAATCCTGGCGTGGCCTGTTATCAGCAGATGAGCTGCAGCCCAGATGCTATCACAGCGTTAGCGTTAGCGTTAGCACGCCACACTGCAGCTCAAGGGCACCGGTGTGCTCGCGCCTGATTGGTTTATGACAGAGAATGATAGCAGAGAAACACACACACACACACACATCAACCGCACCTCCTCCCTGCATCCCGGTGACATTTCCTCACACACACCTGTAATTAAATCACTTTTACACTGTCATTATTATCAAGAGCTCTTTGTACGCGCCACAGATGAGGCCCTGATTGCTGTGTGTGTGTGTGTGTGTGTGTGTGTGTGTGTGTGTGTGTGTGTGTGTGTGTGTGTTTGTGTGCTGCTGCTGACTCCAGGAGAGTGAGATGCT